>NC_056741.1:562785885-562963385 GCF_019279795.1 Protopterus annectens | reverse complement strand
CAAAACTGTCATACTGAATGTAATTATTTTTCATTGAAGGAACAAATCTTGGATTATGGTAAAAAAACTAACTGCTTATAAAAACACAAAAATTGACCGCAGTTACTTATCTAAATGTGTCATGCTTAAAATTGTGCCGAAAGGCATAAGGTTCTTTAAATTACCACTAGGGATTAAGTATACATCTGGTGTTGAGAATGAGTTTAATGAGTTATTTGAGGGATTTGGATATGAGTTTATGAAACTATTAATCAAACATCAGGATGAAAAATTAAGTATGTTGGCAGACGAATTAGAACAAATGAACCTTACAATTACACAGCATAAGGACTACGATAGTTTAAAAGATTTGTATATGAAGCAGTACACTTTTGCAGATAATAATGTGCTTAATATTGTAGACAGGAAAAATAAGAAAATACAACGTGATGTGGAGGCATATAAGAAAGACAGGGCTTATATATGGCCAAGTCACAAAGATCCTGATATGCACAATAAATATCCATCTAGGAGAAAAGAACCAAAGAAATCCTACAGGGAAGAAAATTTTCAGGGGGGAAGATTTTACCCAGCTTGGAGGGTTCCAAAACAATGGCACAGGACTTAAGCCTGTCCAGTATTATTAAAAGTGCTAACAACCATTCGATGATTGGTAATACTACTATGACGATTGATTTTAACAACTTTACAGAGATGGAGACGCATGATGCGAATTTGATAGATCAACACGACAATAATCCCAAACCTAGAATTATTTTACATGATGGTTTTAAGGTATTTAATTACACCACCATAGAGATTGACAATACCAGTGCCAAATTGTTAAGCAAAGGTATGAAGTTTATACCTATGAGAGGATGGAATGTACTTGACAGTATTAAGGAGGTCAAAAAATATTGTAGGAAGTTGAATCTGGCATTACAATTTGACAAAAACACGGATTCTAATATTAGGGCCAAAGGTATAGCAGGGACTGACCTCACTAAAAAAAGTACATACATACCGATTTCCAACCCCCATGTGCACAATTTTGAGCAATTGGTGTGCAATGACATTTACTGGACATATAACAAGATGAAAAATCTAGGGAATAGCATTTCCGACAATTTAACTAGCATGGAAAGAAAAAGTTTATCCGACTTTATGAATAATAGGGACATCAGGGTAATGAAACCTGACAAAGGAGGTGGGGTTGTGATCTTTTCTACTGATGACTACAATCAAGAGATACACAACATTCTTCACAATTCAGGGAACTATGAGAACATTTCACTGAATCAAGTTAACATCGGTCATAAGCGTATCGATCTTATTATTGAAGAATACCTTATAGACAACAGGATATCTAATGACACATATTCATTTGTGAAAGTAGATCATCCAGTTCTAGCAAAGATGGTAGGCATTCCCAAGATACACAAATCTATTGAACAACCTCCTTTTCGACCAATTGTGTCAGGTTCCAGGTCGAAAACATTCAAACTAGGGAAATTGATAGACAGTTGGCTTAAGAAGGTTTATGACAGCATCCCCACATCATCAAGGATTCCTGGAGATTTTTGGGTGCCATCACCAACGACATGTGGGATTCTAACTTGATTTTTTTGACAGTGGATGTTGTTGACCTCTTTTCCAGCATACCCAAGGTAGAGGGATTGGAATATTTTGAAAGAAGTCTTACCAGGTACACTGATTTCACTTGGGAGAAAATCAGCCTCATATGTGACATGATGTCACTGGTATTAGACTACAATTTCATCTCCTTTCAAGGAGAGTATTTCAGGCAGACCAAAGGAGTGGCGATGGGAGCAGCTTGTGCTCCCATCTTCGCGAACTTGGTCATGGCTGAGTGGGAATCTGAGCATGTGTTCAAGAGTACATTTTTCCAAGACATTGTATTATATGTTAGGTACTTGGATGACATTTTTATTTTGTGGAAGGCCTCTGTGGACAGGTTACAGGAATTCATGGTGTATTTAAACAACACTGTTGATTTTTTGCAATTTACCCATGAATATAGTCAAAAAGAAATTTCGTTTTTGGACGTACTTTTGAGTCATGACAACCTTGGGTTCACCTCTAGAATATACAGAAAACCCACATTCTCAAATGACTACGTCCATTACAGTAGTAACCACCCACCACACGTATTTCAAAATGTGATCAAAGGGCAATGTATACGTGTAGCGAGAATGTCATCCAACATGCACATCTTGGACACTGAACTTAAAATCATTAAGGAAATGTTTATCAGTAGAGCTTATCCAGAAAAGATGGTCATGGAAGTAATCAACTATGTATACAATGAATGGGGAAGCAAATACAAACCCCTATTAGGCTCGTATCAATTGGACAAATATGAGGGGATACATAGTGAATCATCAGGCAGGGTTTGTGTACTTATGTACACTCCCAGTACATACATCATTAAGGAAATTTTAGAAAGACATTGGACGACACTGATGGTCATGGACAAGGAACAAATACTGGGTACAAAACCGAGATGTGTTTACAAAACAGCCCCAAACTTGAAAAAGTTATTGGAAAGAGGTAGTTACACCACACAAACACAGGATACATTCAAGGGCACAGTTAAATGTGGAAATTGTAAACAGTGCAAATATATTAACCTGAACAGGATAATAAAACTTGATGACATTTGCCACACTACTATCAAATGTAAGAGAGGAAATTGTAAAACGAAGCAGGTGGTCTATTTGGCTGTCTGCATTACATGTAATGCACACTATATAGGTAAGACAGAGAGACAGCTGAACAGGCGTATTTATGAACACCTGTATAAAATAGGGAAACATGACACAAAAAATGCACTATATAGGCATATATTAGATAAGGGAGACTACCACAGCTTTTTATTTTCTATTATTGAACAGGTGGATGTCACATCCTTTGGAGGTGACTGGAAAATGAAATTGGCATTGTGTGAAAGTAAATGGCAAATTTTAACGGACTCTACGAGACCACCTGGTCTCAATGATTTTATCAGTATTAAACCTTTTTTAGCATTAGAATAAATATATAGGAGCACACAACTCCTAGTGCAGTTGTTTCCATCACAATTTTGTTTAGAACATGAGATGAATACACTCATTTTTCTATATTACTACATTTAGCATATACAGATGGAACATTAGTTTTGTACATATTATTACAGTTTTTATTTTTTCATTCACAATTCTTGCATTTATATATTTTTATATATTTTTACGTATAAATTTAGGTGTTGTATTGTATGTGCATAATTGTGTACAGCTGCGTCATGATTTTAAAGTAGGGAACAGAACATAGTATCAGTGAACAATGGCCATGTGTCTTTAAACTTTTTGGCGGTTTTTTCATCAATTACACTATTGTATGATTAGGAGATGTGTATATATATCACGGGATTACATATTTTATTTGTTCTGATGAAGACTGGGGTACAGTCGAAAGCGCTTAACTTGGAGTTGTTTGTCTTTTTTACAATAAATCTCTGGTGATTACTGTCCTGTTGTACGAGCAGTTTTCATATTCCCACCATCCTTCCAGTTCTTGTGCTTTTGATGTAATCCAAAAATTCAAAAAACTTTTCCAGTGTCAGTCCAAAAAATGACAATGTCGTCAAGAAAGCGTTTATAAAAGGTCCAACATTTAACAAATTGACAATTGTTAATATATAATGTCTCCCACCAGGAAAGTATGATATTTGCGTAGGTTGGTGAACATTTTGCCCCCATGGCAACACCCCTTTCTTGCTTAAAAAATTCACCTTGGAAGTACATAAAATTATTCTTAAGAACCACCTCCATCAGTAAGAGACATGTTCTAAATATGTCTGTTGAAAAATTACCATGTTGGGCCATACTTTCATCAAGCCACTGGAGACCAATATCGTGTAGAATTGATCCAAATAAATCAATAATATCCAGAGTTATGAATATAACATTCTCAGAATACAAATGGGTTTTTATTTGTCTGAGGAAATCCCAAGAATCTTTCAACACTGTAACACCTTTGTTAGATAGTCCCTTCAAATGTACGTCCACATATTATGCTAAGGGGGTTGTGATAGAACCTTCAGAAGAGACAATCAGTCTTAACGGAGGATCATTTTGGTCTTTATGAACCTTGGGAATACCAAATACCATAGGAACTCTTGGATTTTTGTTCACTAAAAAATTAAAAGTTTCAAAATCTATGGAACCTTCCAATAATAAGTCATTGATTATTAAATTGATTTTAGCTTTGGAAATATTGACTTCATTTATGGAGGCTCTAGAGTAATTAGTATTATTTTGTAGATTTTCCTTCATTTTGGACTCATATGAAATATAGTCCATAATCACTGTACCCCCACCCTTGTCAGGTTGCATAATTCTAATAGTTTTGTTACTTTTCAAAGATTTGAGTAAATTAGATTCCTTCTTAGAAAGATTGGAATACACAATGTGTACTAATGGTATTTCGAATCTCTTTTTCCATCACTTTTTCAAAATTTCTTAACTGTGGATGGAGTGGGGGATTGTAAATACTTCTTTTTCTTAAATTAGAGTTTTCATTAGTATTGGAATATAAACTATTACCAGTATCTGTTCCCTCAAACATAAGACCCAGATTCTGTTTTCTTAAAAATAACTTTAGGTCCACCACTGCCCTTGGAATACTGACCTTCCTAAGGGGAATGAATTTGAAACCTTTGACAAACAATGTAAAGTAATCCAATGAAATTTCTAAAGAACTATAATTGAATATCTTATAGTGGTTGTATTCTAGGGTATTTCCATTCACTTGAATGTGTTGATTTGTCTCCTGAAATTGGCCCTGTGTTGGTTGTAATGATTGTTGTAATGTACAGGTGACCGGTTGCGTAATCTGTCGGACCTGCGAAGGGGAGGGGGTACATAATCTAAAGGGATATCCCCATTGTTGAACTCACCATCATTGTTAGAAAATACTTGGTCTTCCTCAAAATCCATATTTGGATTAATTGTTTTGTGTCCTTCAATGTCCCCCCGGTAGGTATTGTAGGTTCTAGGTTTGGGGTAAGCCGTACCCAATCTATAGGCTTTGATATCCCTATCTAGTTTGTGTGCTTTCCTTTTCATATTGGTGATACATTCTTTCTCAATCTGGGAAAAAATATTTTATAGGAAAGTCTACCTGATTCTACTGTATACATAAGATCTTTAATAATGTTATTATTAATAGTATTCATTTTGGTCAATAAATGGGTCCTAACCCTGTCATTCTCGGAAATAATAGCCCTAGCTTTCTGGATAAAAAGTTTTCTATAAATGCTTTTGGTTCCAATGCTGAATCTAATCAGACAGACAGCAGAAGTTATAATGAGAACCTCGATGCTTTATATTTTTATTTAGAAAAATATAAAAGATTAGGATGCGATTCAGCATTCTTACAGGAATGTATAGAAAAGGATATTGTGCCTAAGGGCTTGCGTGTTTGTAAGTACCCTAACAGGGTTGAAGAAGGCTCTGCCTTTCATAAAGAACTTATTAATATATTTGATAAGTGTGGTTTGGATATAGCTAGGGCTATTATTTCCAAGAATGACAGGGTTAGGACCCATTTACTGACCAAAATGAATACTATTAATAATAACATTATTAAAGATCTTATGTATACAGTAGAATCAGGTAGACTTTCCTATAAAAATATTTTTTCCCAGATTGAGAAAGAATGTATTACCAATATGAAAAGGAAAGTACACAAACTAGATAGGGATATCAAAGCCTATAGATTGGGTATGGCTTATCCCAAACCTAGAACCTACAATACCTATCGGGGGGACATTGAAGGACACAAAACAATTAGTCCAAATATGGATTTTGAGGAAGACCAAGTATTTTCTAACAATGATGGTGAGTTCAACAATGGGGATATCCCTTTAGATTATGTACCCCCTCCCCTTCGCAGGTCCGACAGATTACGCAACCGGTCACCTGTACATTACAACAATCATTACAACCAACACAGGGCCAATTTCAGGAGACAAATCAACACATTCAAGTGAATGGAAATACCCTAGAATACAACCACTATAAGATATTCAATTATAGTTCTTTAGAAATTTCATTGGATTACTTTACATTGTTTGTCAAAGGTTTCAAATTCATTCCCCTTAGGAAGGTCAATATTCCAAGGGCGGTGGTGGACCTAAAGTTATTTTTAAGAAAACAGAATCTGGGTCTTATGTTTGAGGGAACGGATACTGGTAATAGTTTATATTCCAATACTAATGAAAACTCTAATTTAAGAAAAAGAAGTATTTACAATCCCCCACTCCATCCACAGTTAAGAAATTTTGAAAAAGTGATGGAAAAAGAGATTCGAAATACCATTAGTACACATTATGTGTATTCCAATCTTTCTAAGAAGGAATCTAATTTACTCAAATCTTTGAAAAGTAACAAAACTATTAGAATTATGCAACCTGACAAGGGTGGGGGTACAGTGATTATGGACTATATTTCATATGAGTCCAAAATGAAGGAAAATCTACAAAATACTACTAATTACTCTAGAGCCTCCATAAATGAAGTCAATATTTCCAAAGCTAAAATCAATTTAATAATCAATGACTTATTATTGGAAGGTTCCATAGATTTTGAAACTTTTAAATTTTTAGTGAACAAAAATCCAAGAGTTCCTACGGTATTTGGTATTCCCAAGGTTCATAAAGACCAAAATGATCCTCCGTTAAGACTGATTGTCTCTTCTGAAGGTTCTATCACAACCCCCTTAGCTAAATATGTGGACGTACATTTGAAGGGACTAACAAAGGTGTTACAGTGTTGAAAGATTCTTGGGATTTCCTCAGACAAATAAAAACCCATTTGTATTCTGAGAATGTTATATTCATAACTTTGGATATTATTGATTTATTTGGATCAATTCCACACGATATTGGTCTCCAGTGGCTTGAGGAAAGTATGGCCCAACATGGTAATTTTTCAACAGACATATTTAGAACATGTCTCTTACTGATGGAGGTGGTTCTTAAGAATAATTTTATGTACTTCCAAGGTGAATTTTTTAAGCAAGAAAGGGGTGTTGCCATGTGGGCAAAATGTTCACCAACCTACGCAAATATCATACTTTCCTGGTGGGAGACATTATATATTAACAATTGTCAATTTGTTAAATGTTGGACCTTTTATAAACGCTTTCTTGACGACATTGTCATTTTTTGGACCGACACTGTGGAAAAGTTTTTTGAATTTTTGAATTACATCAAAAGCACAACCACGTTTTTAGATTTTACTTACACTATACATTTTGAGGAGTGTGTCTACTTGGATGTTTTAATAAGCAAATGTAATGATCATTTTACCTCCAAAATATATAGGAAGCCAACATTTTCCAATTCTTATCTCCATTTTTCTAGTGGACACCCTTTTGGCCAAAAAAGGAATATTTTCAAGGGACAAATCATTAGGACCAGCAGGATGACCTCTGAAGATCCAGATTTTATTAGGGACAGTGAATACGTTATGAATATGTTCAGAGATGGAGGATATCCAGACTACCTTATAGAAGAAATATACCAGATAGTATTAGAAGGAAGGAAGGGGAGATTCGCTCCAATTTTAGGACAAGATGTTTCCAAACCACTATGTAACCAAAGTGAACCAGAAGAAAATTCCTATGGAACTAATACTAACAGCAATAATTTTACAAAGGCCTACGTTATGGATTATACTGGTGATGCAAAGGTACTAAAAACTAAAATTAAACAGGAATGGGATAGGTTTAGGAATATCACTGACCTAGAATATATCAAAAATCAACACCTCCAATTCATATATAGGAAGGACATGAACCTCAAAAATATTTTTGAAATAGGGGGTACTTCAAATATAAACGGTCAAACACACAGAGTTGGTACATTTAGGTGCGGATCCTGTTCCCAATGCCAATACATTCAAACAGGCACTACTATTTCCATTCCCAGCAGAAATAGGACAATTACCAGTTCTAAATTTGCTAATTGCAATACTCAGGGAGTAGTGTACATAGCCACATGCCACACCTGTGATTCATTTTATATAGGGAAAACAGAAAGGAAGCTTAGATCCAGAATATATGAACATTACTATGAAATTAAAAAAAGTAATGAACATAATGCTCTATTTCGTCATTCCCAGTACTGTAAAAATGCAGTTTTCAATTTTTTTGTTTTAGAGGTAGTACCAAAAGAAATCAGGGGTGGCATGTGGGAAACCAAACTTGAGTATAGGGAATTATTTTGGCAGATAACACTGGATGCTACCAAAGGACCTGGTATGAATGATATGCTTTCCATCATTCCAGTTTTAAAGCTTAGAGCTGCCAAGTTATAATCCACAATATTGTTTTTAGCCACTAGATGGTGATATAACTACACATTAACATAGTAACATTTCAATACATACAAGTATACGGAATTTCTTTTAAAATGTTTTAAAATAACTAGTATACGGAATTTCTTTTAAAATGTTTTAAAATAACTTTTATACAAACATATTTAAACATTCCTATGAATACAATGATTGTTTTTAACATTTGTTATTTATTTGGTTTTATTACTATCAAGTAAAAACTTAAAAGTTTTAGACACAAAATATTCACTTGAATCAGGGCATACTGAAATTCAATTAAATTATTTAATTAATCAATTTAACAATCAGTTCCCTTGTATATAAAGTGCAAGCATTTTTAGCAAGTTGTAATTGTCTTTTGCTGAAGAAGGTGTTCGAAAACGTACTTGTTTGGATTTTTCAAGCGTTATTAAAGAGTTATTTCGCATTTTGGAATCATTACTCGTTATTTCAACAAACCTTGGATTCACATCTGTGGATTTATATCTGTGGTTCTTTAGCCCTCATATATATATATATATATATATATATATATATATATATATATATATATATATATATATATATATATAGCACAGTTTTGTACCTACCATAAATGTAGGAGTGGTTATGCTGCTGCAGTCATCACACTTGGGTTATCCTGCCGTCAGGTGGTCCCGCAGTCGGCCTGCATTCCAAAGCCTTTGTCCGGCGTCAGTTGCCGTCGCTTCTTCCCTGACGTCAGTGTGGCAGGGGTATAAAAGAGGGAGCCGACGCCATTTTCTTCAGTTTTTCTTGCCCCAGATGTCAGGTGCCCCAACTAAGAAGGCAAAATAAGAAACTTGCAAAACATACCTTAGTGCAAAACCATGGTACTAGTTGTAAGCAAATACACCATATAGACATGCATCCCAAAGGTTGAAGTACATGGAGGTATAGGAAAAGCCTTGTTAGGTAGAGGGGATGGTGGGAGGGTAACCTGGACTGCAGCAGCATAACCACTCAAACATCTACATTTATGGTAGGTACAAAACTGTACTATGTTCATCGTGCTATGCTGCTGCAGTCATCACACTTGGGTAGAGTCCCAAAGCTATGGTTGGGTGGTAGGAGCTAAACTGGGTTAGGTGCAGCTAAGATGCCCTGCAGAACTGCAGTGGCAAACCCAGCTCTGGTTTTTGAGTATAGAGGAAGGTGGTAATGCTTGGTGAAGGTGTGCACTGAACTCCGGGTAGCTGCCTCCAGAATGTCCTTTTTTGGGACTCCTCGGAGGAAGGCTGCTGAGGTTGCTGTAGCCCTGGTAGAGTGAGACCTAATACTAGCAGGCACTGGCTTCCCATGGTGCGAGTAGCAAAAGCGGATGCAATTTGCTATCCATTTGGAGATGGTCTGTTTTGAAATAGCCTTTCCTTCTGAACCTGGTGCATAGGATACCAGGAGTTGGTCAGACTTTCTGTAGGCCTTTGTCTTGTCCAAATAGTAAAGTAACTGTCTGTGAATGTCCAAAGAGTGAAGGAGTCTTTCTCCTTTATTCTGTGGGTTTTTATAAAAGGTGGGCAAATGTATGGTCTGATTGAGAGCCACACTGGATACTACCTTTGGCATGAAGGAAGGGTTGGTGCGTAGAGATACTCTGTCCTGATGGAAAATGATGAAAGGTTCCACTGCCATAAGTGCCTGCAGTTCTGAGACTCTGCGTGCTGAGGTAATAGCCAGCAGCAGGGCTGTTTTCCATGACAAGTATTGAAGCTCTGCTGAAAAGGCTGGTTCGAAAGGAGGAAGTGTTAACTTTTCCAGAACAAAATTTAGATCCCAAGTTGGAGTTGGGGGTTTTCTGGGGGGGTCTTGTATTCTTTGCCCCTCTGAGAAACTGCCTTAGTAAAGGATGAGAGAAAATGGGAGGAACCATATCATATTGGGCTGAAATGGCTGAAGCATGGATCTTTATGGATGAGAAGGAAAGTCCTTTGTGTAGCATCTCAGTTAGATATTGGAGTATGTGCGGAATATGTGGGATGCCAGGATTTAGGCTTCTGGCCTGGCTCCATACACAAAATCTTTTCCATTTGTCTGAGTAAGTTTTTCTGGTGCTGAGCCTCCTGGCCTCCAAAATCACATTCTGGACGTCCTTTGAGAGAAGTGTTGTTTGATAATCTAAGGCATTTTCCATGCAGCAAGATTTAAGGTCCTTAGTTGACTGTGAAGGATCCGAGAGTTTTGTTGGGTTAACAGCAGAGGGAATTGAGGTAAGATCCATGGAGGGCTGAGAGTCAAGTTTCGTAGTAGTGGGTACCAGTGTTGACGTGGCCAGTCCAGAGCAATGAGGATCATCTGTGGTCTTTCTGATCTGGCTTTCAGTAATACCTGGGTCAGTAGAGGCAGAGATGGGAAGGCATAGACTGACAATGCTGTCCAACTGAATGATAGGGCATCCACTTTCCAGGCCAGGGGATGACAAGTCCTTGTGCAAAATTTTTGCAGCTGGCAATTGTTGGTTGAGGCAAACAGATCTATGTCTGGTGGTCCCCACCTTTGAGTTATCATTGAGAATACTTGTGGGTGTAGTCTCCACTCGTGAGGGTCTGTCAAATTTCTGCTTAATTTGTCTGCCAAAATGTTTTCTTTTCCTGGCAGGAATTGTGCTTGCAGTTGTACTTGGTAAGTTAATGCTGTGTTCCACAAGTCCATTGCCTGTCTGCATAGTGGGTAGGAGTGCATTCTTCCTTGTTTGCTTATGTACCACATTACTGTGGTGTTGTCCGTCCTTATTAGAAGTTGTCCTGGATGCAAGAGGTCCTTGAAGGCTGTTAGTGCATTTTTTACAGCTAGCATCTCCTTTTGATTGATGTGTAGTTGCCTTTGGTTTGCAGACCATTTGCCCTGTATGCATTGTCCTGCCATGTGTGCACCCCAGGCATAGTCTGATGAATCTGTTGTCACAGTTTGGTTTGCTGGAGGTGAGACATAATGAAGGCCCTTGTTTGCTTGGCATGCTTGAGCCCACCATAGAAACTCTTTTTGAAGGCAGGGAATGAGAGTTATACTTGCTTCGAGGCTGTGTCTGTGTTGGGACCATACACTTTTTAGGTACCATTGTAGTTTACTCATATGCAGCCTTGCATATGCAATTAGTTGAATGCAGGATGCCATGTACCCCAATGCCTGCAGGAATTTCCTTGCAGTGAGCTGGGTAGAAGTTGCCACCTGTTTGAAGTACTGAGCAAGTTGTTTTTGCTTGTCTGGCGTGAGGTAAGCCATCTGGGCCGTTGTATTCAAGCTGGCACCCAGGAAAATTATTTCTTGTGAGGGTATTAGTTTTGACTTCTTTTTGTTTACTGTGTACCCCAGGCAACTTAGCAACTTTGTTACAAATGCCAGATGCTGTAGTAGGATGTCTTTGCTGTCCGCTTGGATCAGGCAGTCGTCTAGATATGGATAAATTTGTATTCCTCGCTGTCTGCAGTATGCAATTACTGATGCCAGGCATTTCGTGAATACTCTGAGCGCAGTAGATAAGCCAAAGGGCAATGCAGAGAATTGATAATGCGTTGTGCCTGCCAAAAATCTGAGGTATCTTCTGCAATCTTGTCTGATAGGGACATGCAGGTATGCCTCTTGGAGGTCCAACGTTACCAGCCAAGACTCCTTGCCCAGCATGAGAAGAAGCTGCTGTAGTGTTAGCATTTTGAATTTGGGAA
Source organism: Protopterus annectens (assembly GCF_019279795.1). Taxonomy (NCBI): domain Eukaryota; kingdom Metazoa; phylum Chordata; order Ceratodontiformes; family Protopteridae; genus Protopterus; species Protopterus annectens. The sequence goes on along the minus strand of NC_056741.1, from coordinate 562,951,330 downwards.
TGTCCAGGTACGTGTTTAGAAATGAAAGGTCTAAGATGGGTCTCCAGGCTTTATCCTTTCTTGGCACTAGAAACAGTCTTAAGTAAAATCCCTGACCTTGCTCTTTTGCAGGTACCTTTTGAATTGCTTTGATGTTCATGAGAGCTGAAATTTGCTTTTGTGCCTCTGCCTATCGGTTTGTTGGCAGATTTGGCGTGCCTCTCATCCGTGGTAAAGTGTGAAAATGAAATCTGTAGCCTCGGGTAATAATATCCAGAACCCATTTGTCCTTTGTTATGATGTGCCAGTTTTGTGGGAAAAGAGCCAGTTTTCCTCCTAGAGGTGCTGCCTGGGCAATTTTGCTTGGCAGGCGAAGAGGAAAGTCATCGAGTTTGTTTTCTGAAGGGTTGAGATCTGTCGTCTCCCCCTCTGAGTTGTTGTTTGCCATTGTCTAGGCCTGAAGGTACCTTGTGCCTGGCCTCTGCCCCTAGGGCGTCTGTACCTGCCCCTTTGGGGGTCTGTCTGAAGCAGGAAAGGACCAGTTTTTTCATGGCCAGTTTCTGCTGAAGCGAGGAGGTTGTACCTGTAAAAAATCTTTAACTGTTTGCATTGATTTTGCCTTTTCTTCCATCTTCTTTAAAACTTCCTCTGCTTTGACACCAAATAACGCTTCCTTTTGCAGTGGAGCATCCAGTAACTTTGCTTTGACATGTTCTGGTAAGGTCTGCTCTTTTAGCCAAGCATGTCTACGTATTACAGACCCTGTGACTGTTGCTCTGCATGAGGCCTCTAAAGAATCAAAACCACAATGCAAGGAAAGTTTTCCCACTTGTTCTGCTGCATGCAACAAATCTTGCATCCCTTTGAAATCTAGTTGATCTGTTTGAGGGATCATTTTCTGTTTTAACTGAGTAAGCAAGTACTGCTGGTATTTAATCATGTGGAATTGGCAGTTTAATGCCCTCATGGCCAAAGTGGCAGAGGTATACACTTTTTTCCCCCATCTTTCTAATGCCCTGGAATCTCTTTCCGCAGGTAGTGGATTCTTAGCAGTAGAGGCCTTAACCCCTTTGGGACCCTGGGAAATGGTTTCTGGGTCTGCAGCAGGGCTTTTATATAAAAACTTGTGAGAGTCAGGGACTCGATAGTATCTGTCTGGTTTAGGTGGTGCTGGAGGTAAGGAATCTGGATTTAGACTGGATTCAGTGTAGACATCATCCAGAATGTCTAAAACAGGAGGAATGGCTAGGGGTCTATGTTGAGGTAGAAGAAGAAAATCACGGAGTCTTTTCTTGGAGTCAGAGTAATCTTGTCCTTCCCAGTGGAAATGCTCTCTCATGGTGTGCAGGGTTTCCTCAAAAGAGACGTCTTCAGGGGGCTGCGTAGGCGCCTCACTGAATACCGAAGATCCGGCGGCAGGCCTAACCGAGACCTCGGTATCTGGTCTAGGTATAGGCTGCCTGTCTTTGTCCTTGCGCTTTTTAAACATAGCGGTTGTCAGAGGTTCCGACGACATAAATTAGTTGAATTTTCTGCCAAAATAATGTCGGGCGGTGTCAGCCCGACGCTTAATAGTGCGTTTATTGAACCTAGTGCAAAACCGACAACCAGAAACGTCGTGGTCTGGGCCTAGGCAAGGAATACAATAAGAATGAAAATCCTTATGAGTTATTTGCTTCCCACAAGAAATACAATTATTAACTTTGTCTGACATCGGTCTGAGGCACAAGTTTCCCCAACGGGGTACTTAGCTTTATAGAAGACTTCGGCTGAAATTCTGTTCGAAAATCTCAGGAGGTGGCCGACCAGCACTTGCGAACTGCTTCTGCTTCGGGCACCGCGCGGCAAGAAAGACTGGAGAAAATGGTGTCGGCTGCCTCTTTTATACCCCTGCCGCACTGACGTCAGGGAAGAAGCGACGACAACCGACGCCGGACCAAGGCTTTGGAATTCAGGCTGACTGCGGGACCGTCTGATGGCAGGATAACCCAAGTGTGATGGCTGCAGCAGCATAGCACGATGAACATATATATATATATATATATATATATATACACACACATATATATATATATATATATATATATATATATATATATATATATATATATATATATATATATATATATATATATATATATATATATATATATATATATATATATATATATATATATATATATATATATATATATATATATATATACACACACACACACACACACACACACACACACACACACACACAGGATATAAAAAGTACATAGACCCCTGTTCAAATGCCAGGTTTTTGTGATATATCATTTCAAAACTTTTCCCACATTTAATGTAACCTATAACCTGTACAATTCAATTGAAAAATAAATCTGTTAGGAAAAAAAATATAAAAAATAAAAAACATACAATAAGCTGGTTGCATAGGTGTGCACACACTTAAACTAATACTTTGTTGAAGCACCTTTTGATTTAATTACAACATTCAGTCTTCTTGGGTAGGCGTCTATCAGCAGGACACATCTTGACTTGGCAATATTTGCCCACTCTTCCTTGCAAAAGCACTTTCTGTCAGATTGCGAGGGCATCTCTTGTGCACAGCCCTCTTCAGTTCACCCCACAAATTTTCTAAAACAGTTGTACTTTGAGGAGGATGCTACATTAGCAGAAATCATGACAGCAAAGAACCATAAACTCGGTGACAAATCTCAAAAAAAAAAAAGCAACCTTCCTTGCCAAAATTTTCAACAAGCTATCATTGGGACTTCTCTTCATGAAATGGGGCATGGATAAAGTACAACAGTCCCCAAAAGGTGATTTAATTCCATTTCTTTTTCTTCCCAATTCTTGATAACCATAAAGCCTCCTCTCATCCACCCAACTGAACTATTAGTTCCTCTCAGAAGTGAGAGCTCTGCCTATTTGCTCCTCCTAGGGTTAGGCATTAAAACCCTAGGTGGTTCCAAATGAGCACGCCCAGCTGAGCATTGGGCATTAAAACCCTAGGTAGTTCCAACTAAACATGCCCAGCTCAGGGTTAGGCATTAAACTCTAGGTGGTCCCAACTGAGCATGCCCAGCTGAGCATTCGGCATTAGAACCCTAGCTGGTTCCAACTAAACATACCCAGCTCAGGGTTGGATATTAAACCCTAGGTGGTTCCAAACAAGCATGCCCAGCAGAGGTTTCTGCATGTAATGTACCTACCTTAGAAAGGGTAAATCATCTGCTTCCACTAAGTGATGTAACCAGCAAAAAGGCTCTATCCTCCCTTTACAAATGGGATATCCAGCCACCATCGAGACTCTAGCATGGAAAATGCATCCTTAATATTCACAACCTCATCCTGCCACTCTGAAAGAGATAAGCAGGCACTGCCTTGTCACTTCTGTCTCGCTCTTACCAGCTCCTCCAGCAGATGGGCCACATGTCATCTGTGTCATAATCACGACTTTATCACTCCCTGCCTCAAATCTGACTTGTCCAAAAGCTAATTTCTGCCACAAATTGCCTAACAATACTGTTATACTTCATGTGGTCATTCATCAATGCAAGACACTGAAAATATGGAGCAAAAGTAGTAAGTGCTGTCAAATTTATAAAAGAACATTTAATCGGAGAAGTACAATTTTATACAATTTGCAGTTTTCAGCATCCTAAACCCCAAACCTCAAAATATAATTTGGGTCACACATGAAACAAAGTAGTGGTCAGTTTTAAAACAGTAGGCCAAATAAATTTTATTTTTCCTTTCAATAAAGCAGATTAAACCCCACTCCCATGAAGCATGGAGCTGGAGCTGAAGCTCTAACTGCAACCTAGATGACCAGTATAAGACTACTGGCACAGGCACTGGAGGAATCAGGCTGGGAGGAAGGAGTGAGCAGCTGCTGCCATCTAACACACACTGGGGGAGGTAGGCAACTCTGGTCCACTACTTGGGTGGCACCTAATGGCAGCATCAGGTACAACACCTGCAGAGTTCAGACTTAGTATTTGCTGTGAATCAGTACAGATGCATGCCGCAAGCATGGGAATATCGTGTACATGGAGGTATGCACATATCCCAAGACCAAGCGAATATCACAGATCTTAAGGAAGCTATCAACAGGGAAAGGAGTGCTAGTGTGTGTCATGTGGGGGGACATCACTTATTTACTGATTAACCAGCTTCCTACCTGTCAACCATCATCTCACATGGGGCCTGTTCTAGAAAACACACGAGTTTCACCTCTTTCCCCCTGGGAAAGGGGATGGTTGCCAACCTCCATCTTGAACAGGGAAACCAATGTGCTCTGGCACTGAAGCTATGGTGTGTAAGACCCTCAGCATGTCTTGTGGCCTAGTGTGATTGGGGGGGGGGGGGTGAGCTTAGTCTAATAATCTACAAGCCCAGTCAGAGTCAGGAAGAAGGATGAATGAGTCAATCAGGAGCTGGTAGTGACAGCCACTAAATCAGTGAAGTGGGACACTGAAAGAAATAAAAAATTAAAAAAGGAAATTTAGTACTCACTAGGCAGAATCATCTTTCCAAGTATGCAAGTCATGAACATGTTTACTGCTTCTATTCATGTAACAGGAGTATTAAAAGCTACAGCCTGTAAATACAGAACACTTGTTACAAGCCCATGTTTAATTATTAAAATGCACTTTGTGATGTTTAGTATTCTGATCCACATTCTCTAAATATATTTCCCAAAGCAACAAGAATTTTGCATCTACCATTCTTTACTCCAGAACCAAAATAATTTATTTTTTGAGAGATACTGACATGGAAACCTTCTATGGATTTGCATAATTTCAAGAGTAGCTTTAAAGCTGGTTCATCCAGTTAAGTATTTTTCTGTTGCTCTATGCTTAGTGAGAAAAAACAAACTGCTCAACGTCATTTTCACCAGTCACATTCCACACACAAATCACAGCAGTGTTTCCTATGTCTGCATTGACAGAGGGGCTAAACAAAACATATATTTTGTTCCACCAATCTACTTTCTTTTACAAGAGTTTGCCTAAAACTTCCTTACTTTCAAAGTGAGTGAAACAATCCGGAGTCACAGCTATGCAAAAAGAGCTGAGAGTTGGAAGGAAAGCAGGCAGACATTTACAGATTTCTATCAAAGATCCAATAAATAAGTTCTGGTGTGTCTGCACTTAATCTTGGAGGATTCAGGAAGATGGTCTGGCTAAAGGGACAGATTCCCAGGCAGCTTCCTCAGACCACAAAGGGAACTCTTAAACTGTCCAGCAGGGAAAAGCTGCCGAAAGGAGTTTCTAATTTCGTAATTCAGAGCCACTCAATAGATATGCACTAATGACCAAACATACGACACAAACATTCAGTGTAGACATATTCTTGAAATATACAAGATAGGCAGTAATCCCAATAGCTTGAGAAGTCCTTTCATTATATTCGGCAGAGTCCAAAAGGCATTCTACTGAAAACAGCTGGAAAATTAACTCAAGTCAGATTACGAACTGGTTTTGTACTATAAATTTATTTGGCGTACTGTTTTAAAAATGACTGTTACTTTGTTTCATGTGTGACCCAAATGACAATTTATTGAGGTTTGGGGTTCAGGATACTGAAAAGTGCAAATTGTATGAAATTGCATTCCTCTGATTAAAAGTTTTTATAAAATCGACAGCACTTATTACTTTTGCTCGATAATTTCAGTGGCTCAAGTTAGGGAATGACCGCATGAAGTATAACAGTACTGTTAGGCAGTTTATGGCAGAAAAAGGAGAGACAAAAAGATGGCCTAGTCTGCAAAAAAATCTCTCATGAGACAGAACCAAATCTACCACAGAAAAAACAGCATGGAGCATTCACTTGCATCTATTTAAAAACTTCTAGTAAAGACAAGAAGGTAAACAGAAATATTCAGGGAAGCTTTGAAAGAGACCTTCAGTAGAAATCACATGCTGTGCACTCAAGCACAGAAGTAAAACAAATATAGAGGATTAGTTAGGAAGAAGGGGAAGCTGTAATGCAGAAGCAAGGGCTGGTATCACACAATGGTTACAGATAAGTGGAAAGAGGACATGGAGGTGCCTGGGTATAGGCTACTCAGGAATGGTAACTAACAGAGACGTGGTGATACAGCAACCTACATAAAGGGCACCTTATACGAAGGTTAAAGGAACTACACCAAACTACAAAATAAGTAAAGGTAAAGCCATGGTTAGAAGATAGTCATGACAGTTGAGTTAAATGAAGGGGTGGCAGCTGCTGGATTGAAACCATGCATCATCCCTACTGACACAAGACAGGATGAGAAATGGCAGAAAAGAAAACAGGACTGCAGTAGGAAGACTGGGAGCTCTCCATCTTTCAGAGGCACAGCAGAGATTCCAGGGTGCAGAAGGCACTGGGAGATGATTGAGGTACTGGACCTTGAAAGGTTCAGTCGTATGGTGCAGCAGTGTAACAGAAAGGAGAGAATTCTGGATGAGGCCCTAAGCAATGCACAGGGTGTTATAAACAAAAGTTAATTTTATAAAAGTACATAGCAGAAGAAAAAAGAAGGGAGTGTCGGAACTAGGCAGGCAACACAATGATGGCAAAATACCAGACAACTGGGCAGAAAACAGAGATACTGAATGAATACTTTGCTTCAGACTTCACAAAGGAAAGCAAAGAGAAAGTATCACATGGGCAGGGAGGCAGGGCAGAACAAGAAAAACAGTGGACAGACACCAGCAGAGAGCGGACAATGAATGTTAAGGATATAAAAAAACAAGACCCAGATAGGCTATTTCTCAGAGTCCTCAGAATCTGACCAGTGTGTGTTAGCAGACCCTCTGATGAAGATTTTCAAAAGATAACTAGTTAATGCAGAAGTGCCAGAAAATTGGAACACAGCAGGTGTGGTACCACAAATATCCTTGACCTAGTACTCACGAACATGGGGGGGGTGATGTGCATTAACTCCTCCCCAGTAAGATCTAAGCACAAATATGATCTCCTTTAGTATTAAAACTAACGCAGAACCTCCATCAAACTCCAAACATGTTAAGAACTTTGCTAAGGCCCGTTACCTCAAACTAAGTGACAGCTTAAGCTTCCAAGCCTCTCTGAACCCATATGACACTGAGACCTACAAGCTGTACACAAAAGCACTGTACAACCACATTCATAGCTGCATAGAGGAAGCAGTACCTGTCTGAGTCAAACCTATGATTACTGGCAAAAATAGAACACTCTGGTGGACCCAAAACATAAATAATCTATTCAACAAAAGGAAAAAAATCCTCTCCAAACTCAAGAAAGAGTAGACAAAACAGTGCAAAAAGACACTCGCCAGTCTAAGCAAACAAATCAGAGAGCTGGTCAAATCTGCCAAAGAAAACTATGAGTCAAAGATAGCCTCCCAGATGAAAGATAGGAAAAAAAAAAAAAATATGGTTAATAATGTTTATACCCTCTGGGGCAATGCTCAGCAATGTGCAGGGTTAATCAAAAACAGTGACACTTACTGCCAGACTGAAAAAGCAGCAAACCTGCTTGCCGAGAAGTTCACTTCAACCCCCTCCAATCACCCCCACCACACCCAAAGAAATACCTGCAACCATTCCTCCTACCAGTCATTATGAGGGAACAGGTCCTTAATGCACTCACTAAGCCAAAAACACAGCCTCCATGGGTCCCAACAATATTCCAAGATGCTTCTTAATTAGATTAAGATATCAGGGCCACTAGAAACCATCTTTAACTACTGCCTCCAGGCATTGTCCCAGAGGAATAGAGGACTGCAACAGTCGCCCCTCTGCACAAGGCGGGCCCATCAACTGACCCAAGGAACTACAGACCCATAAGCTTTACCAGTCTTATTTGCAAGGCCATGTATAGAATTATCATGGACCTGATCAATAACAACATAGGAACTCTCCAAAAACTGGACCAGACCCAATTTTGCTTTGTCAAAGGGAAGAGTTGCCTACTCAATCTGGTAGAATTCTAGAAAGTCACCAGGGCCATGGATGGGGGTAAAATGGTACACACTACTTATCTAGACCTGGTCAAAGCTTTCAACACAATCCCCCACTCAGGGATCATAGATAAACTTACTGAGTTAGGCATACATTCCTACATCGTCAGATGGATAGACAACTGGCTCACCGACATGACATGTTATCTGGATAGATGAATTCACTTCCAGTAAGAAATCTGTTACTATGGTGTCCTGTACAGCTCAGTGTTGGGTCCCCTCCTGTTTGGTATACACTTCTCTGAAGTGAAGGCCAAAGTTAGGGGCCTCTGGCTAACCAAGATTCCTGACAACTGTAAGCTGGGAGCAATCACTAAATCTCTAAATGATGACGACAACCTACAAACAGGTCTAAAAATGAAAAATGACTGGTGCCAAAACCATGGTCTGAGACTAAACGCTAAAAAGCTAAAAAATGCGTAATTATATCAGTAAATCAGATATCCCTGCAAATTATACTATTGATGGCACACCCCTAAAACCACACACAGCAGCGAGGAACCTATGAATGCAGACTGACATTAACCTAAACTTTGACCACCAGGTAGCTATAGTAGTAAGGAAATCCTTCTGTGTGGCGCAACTTATAAGTAAAGGCCTGGCATCAAGATCAAAGGAAGTCAAAGTCCCACTGTACTCGGTCCTCATCAGGCCCATAATAATAATACAATGCTCCTTTCTGCATGTACTTAACTAGGCACTTACAATTGGAGCAGCCCTAGAGGTTTCTCACTAACCAAAAAACTACTACACATGTCTTGTGTAGATCAACTAATAGCCCTGCCCCTTTACTCTATCTCATATCATTTACTGACAGGGGACTTGTGACTGATTTACAAGGCATTCTCTGATCCAACCCTAATGAAAATGTTACATATTTGCAAGAAAAATGATAAAAAGGGTTTTACGTTCCATGGACATGAATCTTATTTGTAACTCAAAGAATCCGCTGGAGAGACTGATTGATGTACCAAAGGATACCTTGTTTATGGAATAAACTTCCCACCTTCGTGAAACAAAGCCTGTCCCTCACTTTCTTCAAAATTGGATAAATGGACAGGGAACCATAAATTCATTCCTGGGGTACTGCCCATGTCCCTTATGGACAGATGCAATCTGTAAAATGACTCTGGGCTCTAACAGCCAAAGATCCACTACTCTGATACTACCCTATCCCATATCTGGGGAATTAAGATATAATACTATTATATCCAGGGTATTAGTGGCTAGACTTGTAAAGGCTCTTGTACCATTAGCCTAGTAGTCACCTATGAACAAGGAGTAGCAAGAAACGTTTTGTGACTACAGGCATCTTTTACTTAACAGTAGCAGAGAAAGTTAGACAGAACCCTGAGGTTAAGGCTGGAAGTACTTCTACAGAAAGAGCCAGATCATGGTCAAACAGGCAGGATAAAGGATCAGCCCTTTTCTCCAAATATTCCATTGCCCCCAGACTTAGCATGAGCAACAATAAACTTATCTTTCCTTGTAAGTCACATTCATTGAAAGTGTACTGAAACTTGCATTCACTGAAAACACATCTGGCCAGTGGTGGATTTAATGTACCTTTGGCCCCACACCGTTTTCAAACTATGGGCCACCCCACAAAAATTTTCAGGACAATGCATAAATACAGGTCTTCTTTGATTCAAATTCTTGCTTGCTTTAAATTATATTTCTTGTTTAATATAGCAACAATTGTTTGTGTGAGTTCTGAATTTGCAATTTTGAACATTTTCCAGTAATCAGTGAAACAAAATGTATGAACCAGTAATAACAAAACTATCAATTTCAGAACATTTCAATCATAAAAGCCACTCAAACTGGTGTCATTATAATCCACCAGTATCCATACTCAACAATTACAGCCACTTATTGACTATGTACATATCACACGTCTGACTGGAATACTTCACCTTGGGAATGTTATCTCCACTTGCTTTACAAAAATGCATACTAATCCTGCAAAGACAGACTAATGACTTTAATTTTATCAGCTCAGCATGGACAGCCATTTCTACTCATGGATATCCCCCAAACCCAGCAATTATGGATACATTGTTGACTGCATCCTTTTCAGATGTCAGTGTAAAACAAACAATAACAATGACCAAGTCATGTATTTTGATTTTGCTTCACACAAACACATAATAGCCAAATTATTCCAACTTAATTCACACACATATGCACATTAGTCCTGCAAAGCCAGATTAAAGACAGTTTAAAAATGACTAGGTAAGAGCATACAGTACTTTCATTCACTGACAGCCCCCCACCAATACCCAAGAGCAGTAGGCGGTATGCACCATTTTTCCCTCATCCAGAATTTTGGTGACCATCTCAAAAAAGTCCAGCAGGTTGAGGAGGCAAGACCTTCCCTTAAAGGGATACAGGGATGGGTTCAGTGTCTGTAGGTTGCCAATGTCCTTATTGAAGATTTCCATGACAATTTGTTCCATGGCTTTACATATTAGACTTGTCAGGGTGATAGGTTTGTAGTATTTGAGATCAGCTGATGATCCACCCTTATAAACATTCACCTGGCATGCAACCTATAGCTGAACAGTACCTCAAGTGGCCCTGCTAGCTCATGTTTTGTGCTATTTTGGAAGCAATTTGAGATGCTTTCAGAACCCAATGAAGCAATTTATCTGGCCTTAGTGAGTGCCACCAGGACCTGCTCCCTGTTGATAATTGGGAAGGCTATGCTAGAAGGGATTTCAGAGAGTAGTGGGGGTTAAGTCGGAGCTAAATTTGTCAGCCAGTAGATTCATTATGACACCATGGGTCAGTGAAGGTTGTGTCATTTATGACCAGTTCTGCACTCTGCTAAGTATTACCTTTAAGGTTCTGGACTTAGCTGAAGAAAGCCTTGTGATTATCCTTAGCCTGGGAGACTATCCTGGCTTTGTTGGACTTTATTAGACCTTAGTTTCTTTCTTAGTTGAATCACAGAGCTCCTCTATGCGAGAGTTGCTATTTCTGATTTTGGTCATGACTTTTTTTCTTTTGTTATGCCCTGTTAACGTAAGGATTCCACCAGTGGGATTTGTTTGTACTGTTAGATTTGAGATTACTTCAGGGTAGGTATGGTGGCCTCAATGTAGCCATTCACATGGTTGTACAGGGTTTCTGTGAATAATTCTACATAGGTAACTGTGTTCTCAGGGTTTGGGGAGGGGTGTTTGTGTGAATTTTATCCAGCTAGTGCTTAATAGGATGCAGTTTGCTTTAGAACAGTTCCCGTTACAGGTTTAGCTGGGTTTTCCAAGTCGATTCTTCTTTCAAAGGAATCCGCGTTCTAGTCAGACTTCAATGAGGATGTGACACAGAAGAGAGTGCAATGTCCACTCATGTTGTTGAGTACCAGGTCTAGTATGTGCACACGACCTGGTCTAGGGTGCTCATGTTGATGGAAGTCCAGGAAACATTGTGCCTGTGAGTAAGAGGCAGTGTACATTTTGCAGTCTATAGAGAGGTAGTTAAAGGCTTCTACGAATACGGCATTTGGTTGGATGATGAGTGTCTCTAGTAGGTCTAAGTAAGAGTTGTGAGCTTCAAGGGTCATAGAGGGTGAACTGAGCTAGCTAGGACATGGTCATAGAGGGTGAACTGAGCCAGCTAGGACATGGTAAGGAGCCTTATCTATGAAGATGTGGATGAAGTGTAGGGTATCATCCAGTTTAACAAAGCTGGAGTTGTATTTACTGCTAATGTAGACTACACACCTCCATCTTTAGCCCCTGTCTGTGCTGCTGTTGACCTAAATATGCGGAAGAAACTGTAGCCTTGTACTGCCAGAGTACTTTCTACCTGTCTCGGTAGTAGCACATATATCCATTCTGCAGAGTGAGGAGAGATTGTAGGTTGTGGAGTTTCTGGTTTAGGCTCCTAACATTGAGCAGTAACACCTTAAAGTTGCTTTGATTTTTTTTTTCTTTTTGCTATGTTTATAGTTTTGTCATTTTGACATTGTTCAAAACTCTAAGGGGGTGGATAAAGTTTTAGCCAATATCCAAAAGGCTGGGGGGGGGGGGGGACACACAGGTGCAGATCATCTTTAGCAAAGCAACATGGTCTGTTAACCATGTCCTGCCATGCTGACAGATACTGCACCCCCCGGGTACTGATACCAGAAACTAAGTCAATTATTAAAATCAGTAATTTTCTGATCATATTGTGGCATCATCCTTGAATGTAGAATACTGCTCAATGCAAGGCACTTACCTGTCTGTGACACATATTCAGAGAGATCCATAATGTCTCTTTTCATACAGTCCAGTGAGATACATTTCAGGTCATTTATACCTTCTTCTTGTTCTTTTGGCTTTTCCCGGTTAAGGGTTGCCACAGTGGATCACCTGTCCACTCATGATTGGCAGTGGAGTTTTACGGTGTCGAGTTGCTAGCCCAGCGCCCAACCTTCCACAGAAGGCACACACACTCACGCCTAGGGCCAATTTAGAGTGTCCAATCCACCTACAGCATGTCTTTGGGATGTGGGAGGAAACCGGAGCAAACCCACGCAACCACAGGGAGGACATGCAGACTCCACACAGAAGGCACCCCAGTCAAGGATCAAACTAAAGAACCTCTTGCTAGGAGGCAGCAACACTAACCGTTGCACCACCGTGGCTGCCCCAGGTCATTTATACCCACATGGACTAATACAGAATCATATCTGTACTTGTAATACAGTCACTTGAGTGTGGCGATTTGGTCATGTTAACTAATATCACCAAATGGGAATGGGTAGTTACTAGTTATAAGTGGGTTGAGGACCTGGCCTTCTCTGACCTATGCCAGGGATCCATGCTAATGGTGGGGGGTGTACGTGCCTCTATTGGCCAGTGTGTGCCCGCCATAAAGCCCAGCAGCCCTGGATTAATAAGCTACTGGCTGGCTAGTGTCCAGTTGCCCAGTCTGGCCAAAAGCTAGATGCAAAACCAATCAACCTGCCAAACATGAACTAAGAATTGCTACACTCCATGTAGGTTCACTGAGAAGACTCATTTTGGAAGTGGATGATATGACGATATGGAGGAGGCTGGACATCCTATGCATCCACCAGACAAGATGGAGGGGCAGTGCAGCAAAGCCACTTGGCTTGGGATCCACAGTCTACTACTCAGGAGGAGGACAGGCTAGAAAAGGTGTTAGAATTGTGTTGAGAGAGAGGCTTCAGAAAGCAGTAACGGATGTTGTCAAAACTAGTGACAAACATATGTCGTGGCAATCAGACTCCAGTGTAATGACAGGGCAGTATTTATAATCTTAGCCTATGCCCCACAGCAGGCTTGTGATAGTGCGGAAAAGAGTGCATTCATATAGCAGTTCCAGCACCTACTAGATAAAGCAGGACAACATGAATCGGTGTTTATAATGGGTGACTTGAATGCACATATCGGGACAGACAGAAAATATATGATTGCCTGGGTCCACATGGGTGGGGCAACAGGAATAAAGGAGAGGCCATTCTAGACTTCCGTCTAGCAAATGGCTTGACAGTAGCCAACACATGGTTCAGAAAGAGAGACAGTCATAAGATCACATACAAGAGTGGACAACATGCAACTCAGGTAGACTTCCTCAGTGTAAGGAAAGGGCACTGGGGTAGAATCAATGATTGCAAAGTCATTCCCAGTGAAACAGTTGGCCCACAGCATAAACCACTGGTTGCCAGAATAAGTTGCAAGCAGTGATCAGAGAAGGCGCTATGGTCAACAGAGATCAAGCTGAAGACATGGAAGTTGATTGGAAAGAAACCACAACAGTTCAGGGAATTAATCAAGGCTCTAGCACCCAAGGGAGGAGGAAATAGGTGGAGTTGAGGAACAACATGTTTGAGGACTACAGAACAGATATAAGGCCGAGCCCGGTATGCAAATAAGGTACATAATGAAAGCTGGAGGTGGAATGCAGAAGTCCAGGAAATCAAAGTTTTGGAAAATTGGGAGACAAACGACAGACCAGGTCTGGAAAGAATACTGGTTGGCCAACAAAAGAAGAAGAACAGGGCATCAAATGCACTCTACCAGCTTCTGAACAGTGACTCAGGAGGTGGCACAAAAACTATGTCAGGTTGCAAGGCAAACACAGAAAGATAAAGATAGACACCCTTCATAAGGGATGCCAGCAACAACCTGTTCACCAAGTCCACAGGACATCAAAGGCAAATAGAAGGAGTACTTCCAGCAGCTTCTAAATGAAGAAAAACCCCACAGAAGCTGTACTGCCCCAGATACAGCCTACAATGAGAGGAGCCCACCCTAGAAGAACAAACAGCACTAATGAAAATGAAGTCAAGGTAAGCAGAAGGCTCAGATGAGGTCACAGTAGATATGACAAAGATGCTGGGTGAGATGGGGAGAAATGGCTCCCGAGTGTACTCATAGTAGTGTGGAGATAAAGACGTATGCCAGGATGACTAGAGAATAAGCATACTCATGCCAGTATACAAGAACAAAGGGCAAGTACCAAACTCCTGTCACATTGCATGAAAGTTCTGGAAAAGGTAATTGATAAATGGATAAGCAAAGTAACTATGTAGAAGTATGCATGTTCCACAACGGATGAACAGCACCAACAAAAACAATAACCAAAATCTGAGTAATACAGGCGATACACTGACACAGCAGAAGGTAAAGATAAAATTGCTGTAAAGGTTAGTGCTATCACACGATACCACTAATCTTTTTATTAAACAGTGATTTTATCTTTACCTTCTGCTGTGTGCTGGTGTATCACCTACATTACACGGATACGCAGAGTAGTAGAAAATAAGATGGGAGCTCAGCAGTTTGGATTCAGATCAAGACACAGCATAACTGACCCAATGTTTGCAGCGAGATGCATAGTTGTGAAGAAGCCAACGATGAGGAAAAAGTCCAACTGAGCAATCCTAGACTTACAGAAAGCATATGACAAAGTCCCCAGAAAGCTGATTTGGGCAATACTGATATGGTTCAAAGCCCCATAAACATAGGTAGAATTAGTGTAGTCTATGTACAAGGATTCAATGACCAAGTACAAACAGTGTTTGGTCTCACAGAAGGGTTCCCAGTGAGAGTGGGTGTACATCAGGGTTTAGTTCTGAACCCTCTGCTGTTCATACTGGTGATGGACTACATTAGCAAACGGGTTGGAGCCCTGGAGGGGATGGAACAAACCTGCTGTACATAGACAACGTGGCGTTACAGGCAGACCCTGAAAAAGAACTTCAGCAAAGGATAGGGGAATCGAATGCAAAACTGAAGGCACATAGGATGAAACTAAGTACAGATAAGACAGTGCTAATGGCAGCAAATTGATGAAATCGGAGGAAGCTAGGAATGGAGATAGAAGGAAAGATAGTGGAACAGGTTAATAGGTTCAAGTATCTGGGTGGTCGAGGAGAAGTGAAGTCTGAATGAAGAGGTCATTGCTGAATCAGAGGGGCTGCAGCCAAATGGCTTAGTGTCAGGGACAGTGTATTACAGAAGAATGCCAAGGAAACTGATAAGTAAGGTGTACAAAACAGTAGTGCGTTCATTACTACTGTACGGGACTGACATCTGGGCAGTAAAGGCATAGCAGGTGAGGAAACAAAGTACCGGAGACAGGTGGTAGGATGTACACTGTGGGACAGACGAAGAAATGCGGATATAAGAGCAGAAGCCAAAGTAGCTCCAATTGCAGAAAAGATCAAACAAGAATAATACAGTGGTTCAGGCACATAAGCAGAAAAGCAGAAGACAATCTGTTGAAGAAGATTTGGGACAGACAGGAAGAAGGTAAGAGGACAGGACGGCATCCAGCAAAGAGTTGGACGGATTGTGTGCGAGAGAAGATCTGTGACAGTCAGGTAAGAGTGTCAAAGAAGGCAGAAGTGTAGCACTGAATCCAATGGTAACAGTTAACACAACACCCCAACCCCATGTAGAAAATGGGAAAAAGGGGGGTTATGATCATGATGATGACCAGAGTGTTGTCTAGGGTTAAAGCTAGATATTTGATACTGTTATGATCTGGTACTAGTGCTGTTTGATGCACTAACTAGCTTCCCTAAGCTTAGCTTCACTCAAAGCCTTTCTGTGTTACAACAGCTTTAGAGGTAAAGTTCACAAACTAAGCATTTGCTACTATACCAGGCACTGCTAACCACCACAGTGCTGTGAGCAGCCCTATCAAACTTGTCCAATTTATATCAGACAGAAAAAAGATGAAAACTCCTGTGCCAGCTGGCCAATAAACAACTACACTTGAGAGGTCTCTCAAATGCTTCCCAACTCAGAGACCAGGTAAACCTTTTCTGCCACAAGATGGCAAAAGTAGCTCTAAAATGCAGATCAACACTAAACAACTAAGTCCATAAAAAAACCTCTGGCTGATGAAACAATCTCATTTTAAGCCTCCCTGTGTGTTTCTCAACTCAGACAGACCAGGCTACCTTTCTTCTGCCACTAGAATGGCAGGCCCAGTCTTCTTAATGTAAAAACACACTTTAGCCAAAAGTGAATAGGTACCAGAAACAAATCCAACAATTTGACACAAGTAATTACAAGGAAGGCACACGAACCAGCAATGAGATGCAGACACAGACAGAAACACACACAGATACCAAGGCAGTTTCAAAGTACGCTAACAGTCCAAGGGTAGCCTTCTCAGTTTCATGTGTCAGTGCCCAGGAAGATAAGCAAAGATAAGACTGGGAGGAGTTTCTAAGGCCAGGTTCACAGAAGATGAGGCTAGGAGGACCTTCCAAGGTCAAATATACAGTAGGGGTAGGCAGCTCAAATAGTTTAAAAGCACAACAGGAAAAGAGTGGGTGGGGAAAAAAAATCAGGAGAGAGAGTAAAATGCAATAAAATGTGAGCCCACTCAAATAATTTAAACACTTAGGGAGAGCACACAAACATATTAAAAATACTATACAATAAAGCACTACAACTTTAACAATGCTTTCAGTTAATAGCTTTAACTTCAGATACAGAACAAACCCAAGAGAAAACACACAAAAATTATTTAAATGTTAAGATGAGTGCAGTATTTTAAATGTAGTTTAAATGCACTTCCCTGGATGCAATGCTTTGTTTTCAAGCTTCCAAGTTTCCAGCAGTCCCAAGACTCAAATCCTTTAGGCTGAAGTGACCATCCCTAACTCCCAGGATGCACCACCAACAGTCCCCAGATCTGTTTGTCCGCATACAAAGGAGGGTGGGTATCAATGATGGTATGAGATGGATCCCATCTGAAGTTATGGTGGATAGTACATAACTAATAAGATGTGTGATCCTATCTCTACATTCTTCTGAATGATCTGAATGCGCCCCTAGCCCTGACACCTGGGGGGCTCACTGAAAACACTCCTGAGTACCGACTCACAAATGAAGCTTAATGAAGCTCGTGCCACAGATGCCACATCCAATATTTGTGGGAAAGAAAGTGTGGCTGGTTGCCGCAGATAGACAGGGCTTGAAGCTCTGAGACTCTTCTTGCTGAAGTATAGCCACTAAGAATGCCGCTTTTGACAGATAGATTTTTTAATTGCATGTAGCAGGCGGTTCAAAGGAGATGTTAAAGAGCATCCATGGCGGTACTTCCTGATGTGGAATCAAGGAGAAGAATCTTGCACTTGGTGTTTTTGTGAGTGGCAAATAGATAGATCGCAGCCCGCACCCATCTCTTCTCTGAAAACTGTGCTGTGCTACTGGGCTTAGAGACCATTCGTGAGGAGAGAGAATTCCTCCTCTTAATTTGTCCGTCCAATACATTGACTTTCCTGGATGGGGGCTACCAACAAGAAGCGGGTTACAGCCCAGCCCATTCTCCACACTCACTCTCTGCGGCTCTGCAATCTGGTCCCTCCTCCCCTCCTGTTTTGTTCACCACCAAACCACCCGACGTTGTGTTGTCTGTGGATACCCTGATGAGGGAACTTGTGTGTAGGGTGTGTAGGAAGGCCTGTACCCTCTGGTGCACTTTCATCTCCAACAAGGAGCCTAATCGAGAAAGCCAAGACCGGAAACCAGCCCTGCCCTGCCAGCACCCCCCCCTGCCCCCACCCTATCTGGGAGGTCGTCAGGTTCCACTGAGAAGCTGGCTGGAAGGGAGGCCCTGATCTAAGTTCCCTGTCTGAAGCCACCGCCACCGCTCTGAGGTTTTTTTTGCATACGTCTTGAGATGATGAGATGATTGAGTGGGAGATCTTAGAAGGTCCATTGTTGAGATGAGAGCCACTGAAGAATCCTACCTGGTGTAACTGCAAGGAGAAACTGCGTGAACACCATTACTGCTGCCTAGAACTGGACCGACCATCCTGCTGGGGCTTGGCATCTAGATCATCAGAAGCTTTTTTGCCTGTGTGTTGGACGGATCCTGGGAGGAAAGAAGAAGAAATCTCTTTCTTCTCTCTCTGCCTACTATAAACTTTATTAACTTTGAGGGCAGCAAGACAGGCTTTGGACCACACCCAGCAATCCAATGGAAACACCCAGGAGATGGTGGCTTTGAGGTTGGTTGTCCATAGATGCCTGGTGGTGAGTGGCAGTGACCAGTCAGTCAGGCGAGATGGAGGCCGAGATGGGGAAGGCTCCTCTCAGGTGACCCCCTGGGCCTCAAACACTTTGCTGGCACACATGGGGCTGTGTGGGGGCCAAAGGGTGAGGCCAAAGGGCAGGGCACAAAATGGGTCGCACAGGCTGGGTATGGATGCGAAGCGGCCTGATGTATGGGCACATCAAACATCCTTCTCAACATCCAGATCCTTGAGGTCTATGACATCCTTCCAACATCCTTTCTCCAACAACAACGGAATTTACCATTAGAAGGATTTTCAGTGGTCTTGTCTCTCCAATATTGGTCTCAGGTCTCAGGTCCTCAGGTCGATAATCCCTCTCTAATTAGGGGCTAATCCAGAAATTTTTGTGGTCTGTGGGGACCGGGGCTTTTTTGGATGGGGACCTTTGTAGCAGCCCTTTGTGTCAGTTTTTTCTCTTGGAACGGGGGTGGTCCCTTTGACTGGGGATGGAGGGGGTGAGGAGGGTGGTATTTGAGGGGGATGATGTAACCTCCGGCAATTATCGAAGCACCCATCTGTCCCGAGTGATTGACTCCCAGGCTTTTAGGCAACTGGGGCAGCAGACTCTCACCGATGCTGGGCAGCTGAAGAGCCCAGCTGGCTCTGACTCAGGTCCTCTGGGGGCAAGGACTCATGTGCTGAGAGAGCCTGGCCCTCTCGAGGGCCTCGAATGCCTCTGGGACCAGATTCTCCCCCTGAAAAATCAGGGGATTTTACCCTGGCTTGGCCTCAAAATTCCCTCCTGCAAGAGGGGTAAAGACGATGCCCCCGGGCGTTTTCCTCTTGGCTCTGGGGGAGTAGGGTGGGGATTTGTCTTCACTCTTGGGGTGCGGATAGCATCCTTGCTCTGGGGAGTAAGTGAAGGCTTGTGTCTTTCCTGGAAAAAATGAGGACCCAGGGACACATCTCCCGGCCGCCAGGCAAGGAAGTAAGCGACCCGGCCTTGGAGAGCCAGCAGGAAGCGGAGAGGCCCCTGCCGAGTCAAGCCAAGATGCCTGCCACTCCCGACTACCGCAGCCGCCTAGACCGCAGCCCTCCTTACCAGGCCGAGATAGTTAGCAGAGGAGAGAGCCCTGAGCTACAGCCCCTCCAAGCCCTGGGCTCATAGAGGTGGCTGAAGGGGGACCACTAAAGGTAAGGCCCTGGTGTAAGGCATAGCCTGAGACTGACACCAAGGAGGTAGGAGCCTAGGAGGATGGATGCTGTAAGAGCAGATGCCACTGCGTGCGTACAGCACCATGCCACTGGACTCACATCGCCTGCATATGATGGGGAACTCCTTCGGGGAGCAGATGGGACTGGTGTGTGACGAGAGGCACCACCATGACATCAGCCACCGGTTTCACTTCAGGCGAGGAAAGCCTTCGGCCAGGAGCAGAAGTTTTCGGACACCAGGAGGGACATGGAGCTGCAAACCAGCCCCAGAACCTCCAACTGGGCTAAATGGGAGAGGGAGCCGGGAGGCACGGGAGCACTACCCGAGGGAGGCCTAGTCCGGGACAGGACATTGATTAGGAGACGACAAGGGACCCTCTCTATCATCTCTACATCTTCCGAGGATGTTAAGAGGGGACCTCCTGCAACTCTTACAGATCTGTCCGATCTGACAGACTGAGGACTTCGAGAGGCCTCAAAAACCCTCAGGAAGAGGGGGGTTCCTCTGGAGTGGGCTCAAAACCCTCAGGAGGAGTCCTCATAGACTCCTCTGGAGGGGACAGGACCCCTAGAGGCTCAGGAAGGGAATAGGGGACCAGGGCGGAGCCTCACCTCCCTCCTGTGGGGGCGGAACCCACTCCCAGAGGGAGAGGCAGGGGCAGGGGCAAGCCTGAGGCGCGAAGGTATGCTCGGGGAGATCCCGAAGACCTCCCCTCCTGACAGCGAAGGGTCAGACTCCACCAACCTCGGACATCGGTCGGAACAGACGAGCGGGTCCGGAGACGACCCAAAGCCGGAAGGGCGGGAACCCGAGGCCGTCCCGGGGCATCAGCCCACGGACCCGGCAGCGGTCCACGAGCAGCAAAGGGGCCGGGACCCCGGGCCAAGCAAACAGAGAAGGAGCCAGGGTCGGGCAACTGATCCAGGAGGCCCCACCTGGGAACCTGCTCCGCAATGGCAGCCCCTCTATCAGGCTCAGACCGGGGCAGCTCAGGCCGAGGGGAAAGGAGCCAAGGAAGAAAGACTCCGACGGCGGTCAGGCAACTAGGGACGAAACTAACTGGAAGGGGGCCTCTCCGCCAGTGACAGACAAACAGAGACTCCGAGAGAGGAAGGGAGGTCGGCCGGCCGAATCCGAGGGACGGCGAGAGGAGACGGGTTCCTAGGAAGTGCCGGGAAAATGTGGCGCCCAGGCTGACCCCACCATTCCGAGACGAGCCGCAGGGCCGCGGTGCCATCGCCGGGAGCCCCCGTTCCGGCTCCGAGCAGTGGAGCCCGGCCAGACCCGGGAGGAGGCCCGCTGTCCCTTGGACCGACAAGCCGACCCCTCTCTCGACCCGGCCGAGGTCGGCCTGGGAGCTGGCTCCTGACGACCACGGGCGCCGGGTCCTTTCGATTCTAAGGCTTTGAAAGGCAGACTGATGACGGATCTTTCAAAAGCTTCTTGGGGACCTTTTGACTCGGACCTTTTCTTTTCTTCTCTTGATTTGCCAGAAGTAAAAAAACGTCACAGCCTGGGCTTTCAAAACCCTTTTGACATCCTAAAGAAACTACACAAAAGTAGAAAAGCAGAAGTAACAAGCGACCCTGAGAACATTTGATAAGTATTCCTCTAAACATTTAACAAAAAAAGTAACAATGTGACACAAGAAATTTTATCAGACATAAGCCTAAAAATTCATTTAGAACAATTTTTAAAGCCGAAGGCCCTACACAAAAAGTTAAAGTTTAAATACAGGCCACAACAAACAAGAAATCACAAAAACAACAAGAATGACCAAAAAGCGATTGGCACTAAAGACCCAATAAAAAAACTTGACCAAAAACACACACATTGGAAATAACACTAAAGTTCAGTTAATACAATCACAAAAACAAACAGGATTGGAAGTGATAAAAACAATTATAAAGTTAATAGCACCAAATAATAGAATCAGAAGCAATAGCAATAAAGCCCAAATAGCAAGAGCAATACAAATAGCAACGCAATAGCCGGAGCTATCGAGCTCAGCCAAAAAGCAGCACAATAATTTGCAGTAAAGATAGCCGTGGAGCTTAATCGCTGCAGTAGCAGGCAGAGATAATGAGACCAGTAAAAGTAGACAAAACGCTCTTGGGATGAATAGGGAGCGAGCACGAGGGATCGTCCCAAAGCGAAGAGATAGGATCAGAGGATGCGGAGATAACCCATCATCAAACAGTTTTACAGGAAATTAATTTTAATTCTGTGTAAGTGGCAGGTTCAAATGGGGGTTTAGACAATGCTTGTAACACAAGAATCAAATCACAAGGAGGAACTGTATATCCTTTATGGGAGGTCTGAAATGGAAGGAACCTTTAAGAAAGGTTTTGCAAAATGTACTGAGAAGCCAGAGAAGAGTCTTGAAAACTTGTATGGAAAAGGAAAAGGATACGGCTAACAACTGTACCTTAACCATGGAGAAACTGGAACCCAAAGAAAATAAGGATGAAAAACGATGCACATCTCCAACCAAAGCCAAAAAAGGGTTTTGTGTTCTGAGATTCTACCCATATGGCAAATCCTTTCCATTTACTGTCATATAATCTATGTGTTAAGGATTTCTGGCAAGCTAAGAATGTGAACCACATCAGTAGGAAGGAATGTGTCCAGTGCCATCACTGGAACTGGAGAAGCCAAGCAGGTAACTTAAGGTTGGGCAAGTCCAGATAAGGTTCCTCAGATGGGTGAGTGATGAGATCCAGTAGCATATTAAAATGGCTAGGGGATTCTAAACCAATATGGGGGCAAGAGAACCTAGAAGATTCTGGGCCAATATAGGGCAATGAGGATGGCTTTAGCCTTGCATCAAATGGCTTTCTGTATAAATTTAGCCATGGCCATAATGACAGGATAAGCATAAAGTAATCCCAAAGGCCAGAGATGGGACACAGCATCCCTGGGGTTCTATACTGGACTAGAGAGAATGGCACTTTTTGTTCTGGCCTGTGACAAACAGATCACAGCAGGGTTTGCCTCAGCTACTAAAAATCTCTTCTGCAAATGCTAGATTCCAGGACCACTCATGAGGAAGTAGCAAGTTGCTGTTGAACTTGTCTGCTAAATCTATGAATCTTCTGGGAATGTGTGTTGCAGTCAGAAACTGGAGAGAGGCCATTGACCACTGTCACACTCTCATGGCCTTGCAACAAAGTGGATAATATCTGGTACCACCTTGCTTATGTACCAGACTACCATCATATTGCCCGTCTGTATGTTTATCACCCTTAGAGGAAGACAGTTCTAAGTTCCCGCAATAAAAGGAGAACCACCCTCATCTCCAAGAAATTTGTGCAAAGACAAGCTTATGAGTCTGACCAAAACCTTTCGACCATTCTTCCCTCATAATGCTCCCACCAAAGAGAGGAAAAGTCCATGGTTACAGTTACCACTGGGGATGGATTTTGAAAAATGTCTGCTTGTGAATATTGGGGGAGACCGAAGCCACCAGTTTAAATGAGTTCTGCACGACTATGTTAGCCTGATGGGTTGAGACAGGGAATCATACTTCTGAGATCATTGAGATTGGACTAGCCACTGTAGGATTCTCATATGATAACGTGCAACCTGCACCAAAAGAATGGACGATGCCATGAGGTCTAACACTCTCGTGATTAACAGTGGTGGAAGGCGCTTGAATCCCAGGAGCTTTTGTATTGCATTTCTCAAAGAGGGAACTCTGTCTTATTAAAGAGAAATCAGAGTTACAGTGGTGTCCGAACGGCAACACAGAAAGATCAAATACTCAGCAGGAATCAGAATTAGAATACCTAGAGAAGCACAAAGGTTGAGAAGATGGTCCTTCACTTGTACAAGAGACTCCAAAGAGGCAGCCAGGAGCCAGTCTTCTAGAAAAGGAAAGACTGAATTCCCTGAAATCACAGATGAGCTGCTACTAAAGCCATGCATTTACTGAATACCCTGAGAGTGAGGTGAGACCAAAAAGCAGGGATCTGAATTGATAATGACCAGCTCCTAAATGGAAACAAAGGAATCTTCTGGACTCCTCCTCTATTTTTATGTGAAGGTAAGCAAGCTGGAGATCTATACAGCACATCCATTAATTCTTATGGAGACACGGAAGATCTGACTATACCATTTGAAAGTGGGCCTTTTCCAGAAAGTTGTTTAGGAGACTTGGGTCCAAAAATGGGCTGAAGGTGCCTTGTTTTCTTGGGAACCAAAAATAAGCATGAATAAAATCCTGACCTGATCTGATGGGACTGCCTGGATGATTCTTTTTTGCAGAACAGAATGAACCTCTTCCACAGCAGACTTTGCCTGATTAGGTGGGTCATCTGGCAATGGAGAAAGAGGAGATGAGGAATTTTCCAGAAATGGAAATGGACAACCTCTGGGTATAACCTTTTTTACACAAGTGTCTTGTGTGGTGGTAAACCGCAAGTCTGGATAGAGGGATACGAGGTTCCCTGGCTGCCTCCTGAGACAGCAGTCAGGCAACCCTTCAAGGGTTCTGAGGGTGCCTTTTGGAGAAAGACCCATGGAAACCCTAGTTCTGTGAACCACCTCAGTTTCTGGGTTTGTTGATGTGACCACTCTGCCAAGACCACCTCTATCAGAAGAGAAGTCATACTGGCTCCTTAACTTTTGAAACCAGAGTGAACAAGGTCCCTTTTGTCTCCAGTTAAAATGTATGTTGAGGCATCTCAAACTTTACTCCTACTGCAAAGAAGGTCTTGCTGTCCTACTCACTCTTGTGTCCTTTATTTCACACTGGAACCAAACAAGGTGGTTCCTTCGAAGGGGGCGTTTCTGTCGGATGCTTTAAAATTGCCTGCAAAATCACAATGGATTGGCTCTACATGGCTATGTCTGTTCCAACTGCTCTTGCAGTCTCATCTGTCACATTATGTAGTAGGCATATGGAGAAATGGGTAACACTGGACTCTGTCAGAGTCGCATGGAGTTGATTCTGTGATGCTGGTATAATGGGATTCTTCACAGTGACTAAAGATTATTAAGAGAGAGATCCCTCTGCAAACTTGTCATATGTGTAGGGCAGTTCACAGCCCAAATGACAAAGGGGCCGGAAGAGTACACTCTCTTTCCCAGTCTATCCATCACCCAGGAATCCCTATTGGGCAAGAGAGTCTTCAGACAACTCTTTTTTTAATGGCTGCTGCAATATTATGGAGTCTACTGGAGGACGTCTTTGCCCAAAAGGGTTTATATTTAGGTGGGCATAGAATGTTGTCAGGATCCCTTGGGACTGACTCACAGGGGTCAGGTTCCTACCAAGACTTCACCATTAACTCCAGCTGCTTATCAGGGAAGGGACCACCCAGAATATAGGAGGAGTCATTCCATACACCTTAAATAATACCGCTTCATGAGATGGAGGTTCGACTGGCCAAAATCCCCTCTGCCTCATGAGTTCCCAGATCTCGCCAAAGGAAGTGTCCACAGAAGGGGACTGTGGGGAACCCTCTCCATTATCTGAATTGGTATCTGATGTGGCCAACTCATTTGGAGAGTCCAGATGCCTCCTTTTGCATATCCACTTCTTAGGTGGGTCAGATGATGAGCCTCTGTTCTCTAAGGACTGCTTCTGTATCAAGACAGAGTACGGGATTTACAGAATGAATCTGCCCTGTGGATGCCTTTGCTAAATCCAACCCAATCTATGGAAAGACATGCCACACACAGGAACAACAGTAAACTACTAGCACTACTAATAATAATCTTAAGAATAATTACTGTTCAGAAATGTAGAATTAAAACTACAAGCAAACAGACACCAACGTCTACTAAAAAGGTGACAGACAAGACAGCAAGGGCTGAGGAGAAAAAAAAACTTATTCCCCAAAGGGAGTTAAGCCTACAATACTAAACTAACTAAAAGAACAAATGAATAACAAATAAGGCCAAAAGACCCACAAAAGTAGACAATCAAACATGTTTTTAAACAATACACAAAATGATGAAAGCCAACATTAAATGTCAATACACAAAATGAGGTGAACACTTATATGTCAAGAACAGTACTGCAACTTCAAAAGGAGGCAAACAAGATCTGAGCTAGTCAGAAAGGAACAAAGCATTACGAGATTGTAACATTTTTGAAAGGCTCAAAGCTGAAGAACTAAGTAGATCAGACTGGATCAGAGTGGGGCTCTCGAGGACCCATATTGAAGGATCAGGCGGACTGGATGAATAGGATCTGTAGTTTAGACTATCCAGTTTACAATATATTTTATATGTTTTTAAAATGCCATTGCACAGATACATTATAGACATCTTCTATACAAAAAATCCAAAAAAAACGCTCACGTGTTATTCCACTTCCCACAAAGAGTACTGTTACTAAGAAGAAAAAAGAAAATGTGTGGGAAGCAATGTGCAGAGTAAATTTTAGATCCCAAATAGTTCACTGTAAAGTTCCAAATACAATACGAGTCAGGTTCAGATGTCTCCTTGATGTAAATAGCCTATGCAGGCAATTGCTTACACCCAAAACCAGCGGGTGTGTTCCTCTTCCTAGTAGCACAGCCACAGGCTCTTGTTAGTGCAACTCCACTAAACGATAGCTTGTCATGCACAATCAAGTAAATACAAGCGTTAAGCGGAGGTTATAAATATTTATTAAATAAAAACGGCAAGCGCTTTCAACTGGTGGTCTTCTTCAGGCCAATAATAACTAAAGTGCTTGGTGCAAACATTTAAATATACAAACATTAAAAATGCAAAGATTTCACATCCTGAATTAATTGAAGTGCATACATTGTTTAAAAATTAAAGGGACATGAAATGCTGCCCTCTTTTACAAGCATAGCTTGTTCTAAGCAACTTCTAAAATCATAAATAAAACATATATATATATATATATATATATATATATATATATATATATATATATATATATATATATATATATATAGATATATAGTCAGCCATGCTGTATTACTAAACAATTAATCACATACTTTATACATAAAAAGAAGAAATAATAATTTCTATTCTTTGCAACAAAGCTAAAGTGTGCATCCACACATATCATGTGTGTAATGCATACATCCAAATATCCATGTCATGTATTAATGGAAGTGGAGCGGAGATGTGGAACGATGATATTGCGTGTATGCATTTATGAAAAATAATGTATGTAGGCAGATGACACATAAAAATGTATGTATGTCTATATGTGTAGAATATCTAAAACAGTTGATGATCAGACTATGTGATGTTATATCAAATGGCCTAAATGAATACTGTGCAAAAGGAAGCAGGGGGAGGGGACGATCGGGAGTGGAAGAGGGGAAAGGGGGAGTGACAAGATAATAGGAAGGGTAGAAGGGAGAAAATGTGAGGGAAAAAAGGGAAGGAAAATAGGAAAAAAGTGAATGAAACAAATGGAGATGTCAAGGTGTGAGTGGATAGGGGGGGGGGGAGTGACAGGATTAATAGGAAGGGTGGAATGGGGGAAAATGTGAGGGAAAGAAAGGAAGGAAAATAAGAAGAAAGTAAATGAAACAAATAGAGATGTCAAGGTGTAAGTGGATAGATGTAAGATATATGGTGCTCAATGACGTAATGGTCTAGATTTCAACATGGGTTTGATGGATACCCTGTCATTGAGGCCAGGATAACAGTCAGCTCTGAGTCTGATTATCCACTTGATTTCTTTTGCTTCAGTTAAATTCTGGATGTCACCTCTCCTCAATGTGGGTTCATTCACCTGTATCACTTGAAACTTATTGTTTGGAAGTGTTAATCACATGTTTCGACAATGCACTGCATGGTGAGGCCACTCTGATCTTGTATATGTGTTCCCTGATTCTCTCTTTCAATTTGCGGTCAGTTTTGCCTATATAAAACGCACAACACTGTGTGCAGGTTGCTAAATAGACTACATGTGTAGTGTCACAGGAAGCCGCAGTTGTAAAAACAAATTCCTGTCCTGTATTTGGATGTATAAAGCTATCTGTTTCTTTGATGAAATTACAATAATTGCATCTATTGCATTTCCTGGTCATGCTACTTTTCACACAGCTCACAGTTTCACATATTCTGTTTGGTCCACATAGCATCCTATATAGGTTATATTTATTCTTATATGTGAACTTGGGAGAATGATCAATCACTCCTGATATATCTAAATCAGTGAGAAGAATGTCCCAATGCTTCCTATAAATGTCCTTCACATATCTAACATCCTGTGTGTAAAATATTGGTATCCTAAGTCTATCACTACTATCATTTATTACGTCCAATTCTTTGCATCCATCATTTCTATTAGCAAAGTATGGAAACGCTCTACCTTTCCTCAGCTCATTTATATCTTTCATGTTAGCATCTATTTCATCAGGTGAGTAACTTCTATCCAAAAACATATTCCTCAATTCAGACATTCTATTATCAAAGCTTACATTATCAGAATGTAATCTAGATATCCTCATAGCTTGTCCTTTGACAATGTTGTTAAAAACATGTGATGGGTGCATACTGCTGCGATGTAATAGATGATTACGACAGCAGCTTTTCCTATGCACACCTGTGTTCAAGAGGCCACTCGGCAATCTCTGAATATAAACATCCAGGAATGATATCAACTCTGCTGAATTATCCATTGTAAATTTGAGATAGTCCGTATGGGTATTTATATCTCTATGGAATTCTAAAAGTTGTTGTTAGTCTCCTTTCCAAATGATAAAAAGGTCATCAACGAAACGGGTGTAAAATTACACATAATTCTGATATGCAGTGTTCTCAAATAGAGAGTTAACCTCCCAGCATGCCATAACAAGGTTCACTTTTTTCCTATTTTCCTTCCCTTTTTTCCCTCACATTTTCTCCCTTCTACCCTTCCTATTATCCTGTCACTCCCCTCCCCCCTCTTTCACTCCCGATCGTCCCCTCCCCCTGCTTCCTTTTGCACAGTATTCATTTAGGCCATTTGATATAACATCACATAGTCTGATCATCAACTGTTTTAGATATTCTACACATATAGACATACATACATTTTTATGTGTCATCTGCCTACATACATTATTTTTCATAAATGCATACACGCAATATCATAGTTCCACATCTCCGCTCCACTTCCATTAGTATATGACATGGATATTTGGATGTATGCATTACACACATGATATGTGTGGATGCACACTTTAGCTTTGTTGCAAAGAATAGAAATTATTATTTCTTCTTTTTATGTATAAAGCATGTTCATAAGATTAATTGTTTAGTAATACAGCATGGCTGACTATATATCTATATATATATATATATATATATATATATATATATATATATATATATACCATATATTTTTATGTTTTATTTATGATTTTAGAAGTTGCTTAGAACAAGCTATGCTTGTAAAAGAGGGCAGCATTTCATGTCCCTTTAATTTTTAAACAATGTATGCACTTCAATTAATTCAGGATGTGACATCATTGCATTTTTAATGTTTGTATATTTAAATGTTTGCACCAAGCACTTTAGTTATTATTGGCCTGAAGAAGACCACCAGTTGAAAGCGCTTGCCGTTTTTATTTAATAAATATTTATAACCTCCGCTTAACGCTTGTATTTACTTGATTGTGCATGACAAGCTATCGTTTAGTGGAGTTGCACTAACAAGAGTCTGTGGCTGTGCTACTAGGAAGAGGAACACACCCGCTGGTTTTGGGTGTAAGCAATTGCCTGCATAGGCTATTTACATCAAGGAGACATCTGAACCTGACTCGTATTGTATTTGGAACTTTACAGTGAACTATTTGGGATCTAAAATTTACTCTGCACATTGCTTCCCACACATTTTCTTTTTTCATCTTCTATACAAAGACCTGTTTTTAATTTTTTTCTAATTGCTTAACAGTACAATCCTGGTATGGCAGTGTGACTACACTGCTCAGTGTCACTGTGGCTGCAACACAGAATTACATGGTTACTCTTGCTGCATTTGTCTACCCACAACCATATCTTGCACAAGCAAGCAAATATAAAGTAGAAGAAAACATTGGAATGTTTCATCTGCTCTCGATTATTTATTTTTAAAGAAGTTATACAGGATCACAGCCATAACTAGGTGGGTGTGGTCATCTGCCACAATAGTAAGCGGTTATATGGGGTGAGTGGTCAGCGGTCACAATAGTAAGCTGCTATTGGGCACAATCGTCAGGTGCTGATAGTGTGGTACTGCAGTACTGGCATTGGTTTATGAAGTTGTGAGTATCACACACTTCATAAAACACCAACAATGCATTTGTGGTCACTGCTGAGGTAGCTTGCTACAGTTTGAAGTGTTTGTTTTTCTTTTTGCTCCTCAACTTTGAGTCAGGGGTTGCCAGTTATGTATAGAATGCGTAGCTACCTTTGCTGGAAGTTATTTGGTTGCACTGTAATTATTTTTTAGAAAAGGATGAATAGGTCAAACATACCAGGTATCATTTTGATGGCTGTATTCACCTCCTTCCAGTTATGGACTTTATCAAACTTCCAGTCCAACAAAAAATTACCATTGTCGGTCACCAAAGGGCCCTAAAAAATAAAACATTGCCATTAACATTTGCTATGGTACGTTTAAAAAAAACACAAACTGGTTTAAATTACTACAAATGCACACAGACCAGTGTGTAATTACTTACGTTACTTTACAAAGCACAAGGACACAAATATGGGTCACCAGATTTTTACTCTGGCCAAAGAAAGTTGCAGTCTACTTTATTCAGTCACTTGGGCTACATTAAAAGAAACATGCGCTAAAGTAATAATAAAAAAGACTTACATGGTATGCAAAAGCATACTGGCAACAGAGCTCCTTGTGGTGTAGAAAACCGTGCTACCACAAAACACCTTTCCTCACACCCACAATTGCTGCCAAGTTTTCTCCAATGGTAGTTTTCACAGCATCAGAGCCCCTTATTACCCTAAAATGGTAATGATCCTAGCTCTGCCATCATGCCTAATGTGTGATAAATGCATAGGAATCACAAAGCACTGCACTGGACAGAACAGTGATTTAGTAAGTCAGACATTAAGCCTTAATAGAAAGCTGGTCCCTCCTGTGCTGAGCTTGTAGTACACCACAGTGCTTTGTACACTTGTGTTCCATAAAAACAGAATATTACACACATTCTTTTATCCACAAAACAAAAACGAATGGAGACCTCCACGATGAAAAATAAACTTAATTTATTACAGAAACAAGCGCTTTCACGTACATCCAAGTACGCTTCTTCAGGTTTTAAAAAATATAGCTCTGTACAGCTGCTTTATATATCTTAGTCAAACAAATTAGATTCAGTTCATAAATCACTTATTCAATTAATTAGTCAATTAGCTGAAATTTTGTTAAAGCTGAAGTAAAACTCTATCATTAAAATCTATATGAACATTAGATTCTTTTATATGTATAAAAATATATATGTATACGTATATATAAATGTATATTTAACTAAAACAACAACAACATTAAAACATGATACTGGGAAAATGCAACAATCTAAAACATAGTATAAATCTATGTAAAACATGTGCGAAATACAAATGCATATACGAGGCTGAGAAAAGCTGAATGCTAATAAGATGGTAATATTAAGCCAAGCAATGGCTAACATCCAAAAATCCAAAAATTCAAAAATTCCTAGTCTCAAGCCTATTCAGTATAAGGTATACACATATGAACATTAAACTTTAAAAATCTAAATATATGTGTATGACCTGTGACAAAAGACTTGGATTTAAACATTTTTACCTTCGTGCAGCTAATACAGGTTTTATACTAACTGACCGATTAAGTCCTGGTTGAACATGGGATCTCAACCTTAAGATCCAGTTTAACTCAACTGTTTCTAAATAGTTCTGGCTATCACCTCCTCTCTTATTGGGTCTTATAACTTGTAAGACCCTAAATTTAAAAGTATGATCTGAGTGCGTATCTATGTGCTTAGCTAAAGCGTTTGTTAAATTCATTTTCCTTATGTCATAGATATGATTATAAATACGATCTTTCAACCTTCTAGAGGTTAAACCTACATAACAGGCCCTGCATTGTGTGCAGGTAGCTAAATATATCAAATTTCTAGTCTCACAGGTAGCATAAAAATCACATATAAATACATAATTTAGCTCAGGAACAGTGAATTGATGGTCACTAATAATAAACTTACACATATTGCACTTATCACAGGGAAATGTACCATGTCTCAATGTGAATTTATTCTTAATAGCTATTTCTCTATTAGTTCTCTCAGAACATAATAACCTCTAAGTTTTTGCTATTTCTATATCTAAAAGTTGGTTGTATACCTACTATATCACTGATGTATCGATCTACAAGTAATACATCCCAGTTTTTCTTAATAATATTAGAAATATATTTAATATCATTGGTATATCTAGTGATAAAAGCTACCTTCTTGTTGTTAAAATTAACCTTAGAGGTATATTTATTCTTCTGTTGTATATTTTTTGCAACAATTTGTGATCCATTTCTAATATTTAAACTTGGAACTATATCATATGTGGATTGTACATCTTGTTTCATACTTTCTATCATTGGGGTAGGGTAGCCCATATCTTGAAATAATTCATGCAGAACATCAAACTGCATATTTCTATCGATACTGTTTTTACATAATCTAGAAATTCTTGTAAACTGATTTCTTACAATATTAGAAAATATAAATACACCAAAATGCTACTGGAGTCGCAGAAAGAGTACCAGATAAATTTTATATTTGATTTATTAACGCTTCACAAAAAAACCATACACACACAGCGTTTCCCCCTCCACACCAGGACAACTTCATCAGATTAAAATTATTTCCATTTATATATTTTTTAATTAATGTCATTATATCCAATAAAAAAAATCATCCAAACAATTTAAAATAGAATTCAAATACACCAATCTTGTTCAACCTATTCATGAAAATATTTAGGACTAATACATATTCATATATTGAGACTTAAAACCATTCAAAGACTCATGTGAATACAGCTCCATCTAGTGTGCAAATTCTCCAACAACATACCAATTTTCATATATACACTTTGAAAATAGAAAAAGTTAAATAACCTGTTTATAATTTACTATAAAATATTTTATATACAACCCATTTAATAAAAATCAAAATAAATATTGTTAAGTTACATATAAATAAGTTAATGAATTATATATAATTTATAATAAACATATTGAATATATCTAAAATATTAAAAAAATGTTTTTATTATGCCAGGATCATTCTTATTAAAACTTCATTCTATTTCTCATACTTTGTTAGCCTTCAGTTTTAATAATGGTTTCACAGAAACCATCTCATTGAGACCTGGTTTTCTACTTGCATCTAATTTCACTTGCCACCACAGTTCCTTATTCTCCAGGATGTCTTCCCATGGGCCCCCTCTTATATCATCTTCTTGCTCTCTCTATTATAAACCATAAATAGTTAGCTTCCTTACAGTCTATACAATGCTTATATAATGCATTTGTCTCTTTGGACCTACTAATGTCATAAATGTGCTCATATATACGTCTTTTCAGGGACCTCTCCGTCTTCCCTATATAAAATGAAAAACATTTCTGACAAATAACTATATATACCACTCCTTGGGTGTCACAATTATAATAATCCCTACCTCTTAATTGCATATTCCTACTTACAATACATATTTCTTCTGCATTCATTATGTAAGGACATTGTTTGCACCTTCCACATTTAAAAGTGCCTTTCTTCCTACAACATGTTTCTTTATTATTCATTGTTTTACTTTCAAACATGTTTTTTATATATGACATGAGGTGTCATATATTTGATTTCTTCCATATCTGTGAAGGATAAAAATTTCTCCCATTCCTTATTTATTATACTTTTTATATTCCTATTAATAGAATTGAACTCTACTATTAATCTTTTTTGTATATTTATGTCATTCACTTTTCCACACTTATTCTCATTCAGGTTCCTATTTTCCATCATTCCTTTGATGGGTTGAAATCTATCCTTCCTACCGATTTCCACTTCTTTCCTAATGTCCTGAATGAAGTTGATAGGATAACCTTTTCTTAGGAACAGTTTTCCAATTTATCACATTCTTGTATGAAATCTATATCTACTACTCATCCTTGAACCCCTCCCTGAACTTAACTGTTTTTTTTTTCTTACAATGTGGGGGGTGGGAACTATTATAATGCAGGTAGGAATTACAATATGTGGCTTTTCTAAAGACCCTAGTTTCAAATTTTTGGTCTATTTTAATAACCTCTACATCCAAATAGATGAAGTCCTGGTGGAGAGGGACGAAAACGCGTGTGTGTATATGGTTTTGTGAAGAGCGTTAATAAATCAAATATAAAATTTATCTGGTACTCTTTCTGCGACTCCAGTAGCATTTTGGTGTATTTATAGTCGTTTTGTGTGCTACCATCCATAATTTTCGTGATTATTAGAAAATATAAACCGTGGATGCATACTATTAAACTGTAATAATGCATTCCTCCAGCATGGTTTTCGATATAATGTAGTTGAGACCATACCTTCAGTGTCTTTAAAAATGGTAATATCCAAGAAATCTATCTTGGATGACAATGACTCCATAGTAAACCTGAGAAAATCAGTGGTAGATTCTAGATAGGCAACTAGTTGTTCTAGCAGCTTTTGATCACCATTCCAAATAATAAGTATATCATCCACGAAACGTCTATATAATACTATGTTTTGCATGAATATACTTTTAAATAAAAATAGGGACTCCCAATAATACATAACCAAATTTGCATACGAATTAGCACAGGGGATGCCCATTGCAACCCCCCATGTCTGTATGTACAAATGGTCTTGAAACAAGAAAAGATTATTATTCAACACCATATCTAGCAGGGTGCAGATAAGTAATTGTAGATTGTTATCAAAAGTTCCATTTTTAAGTAATAGTTCCCTGACAGCTTCAATTCCATAGTCATTTGGAATTACTGTAAACAAATTTTTAACATCAAGTGTTACTAATATAAAAGAAGGTGGAACCACATTATTTTCCACTAAATCTTGTAGATCATTTAGCAACTGATAGGTATCTTTTACAATTGTAGGTATACTTCTAACTAATGGTCCTAACTTAAATTCTAAACAGCAAGAAATATTTTCAGTCACCCATTTCTCACCTGCCACTATAGGACGTATAGGAGGGGGGAAAACGCCTTTATGTATCTTAGGAAGTCCCTTTATAAGTGGGACTAATGGATCCTTTACTAAAAAATAGTCATATAGTTCCTTTATTTGTCTACACATAAGGAGGTCATATAGAGTGTCATGAACCATCCTAATTGTTTTAATAAGCCTGTCACTGTCTATAGATTCATATTTGTTGGTATCTTTCAGCATATTTAACATTAATTCAGTATACAAGGTGGCATCCATTAAAACCATTCCACCACCTTTGTCTGCTGGTTTTATGATCAAATTAAGATCTTGAGATAAAGCTGTCAAGGCACTACGTTCATTAATATCCAAATTATAATATATATTATTATTTGTCTGTGTAAAATCAGAAAAATATTTATAAAAATCCCTTTCACATAACTTAATAAAACATTCAATATTGAAAGAAAAATTAGGAACAAACATACTTTTACATTTAAAACGATCTTCCATATTAAAATCAACCTCATTAGTGTCCTTGTAATATAATTTTAAAGACACTGCTCCTGCAAACAAACGTAGATAAACGAAAATATTCTTTTATATAACCCAAGTCAGTACCACTTTGCATTTCTATGGAATTAAGGTGCCACGAGACAGTATACCAAATACTCTGTGTAGAATGCATGCAAACACACATTACATTTCTGAATCCAGGGGTACATAATGAGGTATGTAAATGAATCACTGTGTCAGAACTGTAGCCTGTACATCATAGAACAGTGCCCCACTGAGAAATAAAAGAGTACAGTAGAGACAGAATGTTTTAGCTTCATCCACATCACAGGGTGACACATTTACAAATAAATCCACCCTCCTCCAACACACAGTGGCACATACGAGTGTATGGTTGTGCACGTTTAACTGCAGTTTGAATTTCCCTATGATCCCCCTCCAAAATGCCACACACTGGTAGGGCATGCCGTACAATGTGAGGGTGGGATCCTTATTGCCACTCACCAGGTGGATAGTGCATTCCAATTTATTATTTGTATTTGGTTACTAGAAGCATACCAGGGTCATTGTCCATTATAGTTACAGTGACGAAGCCTAGTACAGAAGAATCTAAGCTACAGTACACACAGTTACACACACAGGACACCTTCCTATTCTACAGTAAGGAGAGACAGGAAGAAAGAGGGCTCCCCAAATCCTACTCAGACCTTAACAGATCCATGTCCTTGAAAGAGGGAACAAGAAATAAGATACATTAAGGACAGGGTACCCCACTCCAGTCCAAACAAAGACGGATGGAGTGGTTGAAGGGAGATAAAATAATAGCAGAGGCTATGTTACAGGGCTAAGTTCTTACACAGCTGTACTATACTCTGTTTACATCCCTATTATAGTCATCCTGCCTACTGGGATTATAGTCAAAGCTGCAACATTAAATAGTTGGTTAGGCTGCAGCACACCGTTTCTTGGTGGTGAACTGCAGTTTCCACAATGTCCAGTTTGTAGTGTTCTGAGAAGGTGTAAGCAGATGTCCAAGTAACTGCTTCCAATACAGCCTGATTGTTCTCAATTAATGATGGCCATAGCTGGGATGGTGTTCCTGATGATACGAGCTCTAATAGATCCTGCCAGTTTCTTACCCTAAACATTTATCCATTATATCTCAGGCCACACCTACCACTCCACTTTACCCTTCAACTGCTCAGCCTAGACATCCATCTAGTCTTATACCCTATCAGGTACTCCTGCCACTCTCACACTTCTACCCTAGTCTCAATTCCCCTTCCCTTCAAACCAAAGCACACAAGGCAACTAATTTCTCCACACCCATATCACATACTAATATATATACTACTATGAAAAACCTGCTACACCTACTATCACATTCTAAAACACAAAGTTTCTTACTCAAGCACCATAACTCTCCTAAATGAAATTACTCACATCGCAAACTTCCAATCCCATATACAACCATGTACCTATCCTCTCACAAACCCACAGCCTCCCCTCTTCCACACCTCATTTTTCAGCTATATCACCTGAACTGTAAACACACTCGCTGCTAAACATACGCATCTTCAAATGCACATACTCTAGTAAATTATTAAAACCCACCTGCTTACATGCATAAAATAGACTAAGTATTACAACTCACTTCAAAAGTATAACAACTAAGTTTTTTCATTCACTCAAACTCTGGCCAAACCACAAATACACAACCAGCACCAACTGGTGCCTCTCGAAACAACTTAACTCTCTCCCAAAAACTTAGTGTCAAAATCTGTTTCTACTGAACATACATTTTTTTAAGCATATGCAACAAGGCTGAAGACATCTGTACATTTTTTCATTCTACAGCCCTGATATAGTTATTGCAACTGAAACCTGCCCAAAACAAGAAATAACCTAATTTAATACTCCTCCAGGATAAAACGTAACCAAAGCAGACAGATCAGCAATATGTGGGGGTGGAGTAGCAATAATCTTCAAAACTGTCCTAGAACTGAACCCACATCCTCAGAAAAACCCAAAATTTCAAAATACTGAAATTCTACTCGCCTATCTTAGACTCAACATTAGCAAAATCTGCTTAATAGGGTTTTATATGGTTTACATTCAAAAGATTGAAAGTCATATGGTCGACGTTCATTTGGTCGAAATCATTACATCTAACGTTCATATCGAATTCATAACGTCAACGTTCAAATGGGTGACAGACACATGCAAATAACACCAGTGTTTATGCAGGGGGGGGGCTGCACCCCCCCCCCCGCTACATATATATTACAACTCACAGGTCACATAACAGTGCTGACAAGGGGAATCCTTGCCTGTTGTCAAAATAATTTCAACAGAATGTCGACTAAATGAATTGTCGACCAAATGAGCTACTTAATATTCATGTGTCGACCATAAAAAACTTTACACCATATGACTTTCAATCTTTTGATAGTAAACCGTTTTATATTCCCCCAGAAAGCAATGCATTCACAATTGAAGAAATTCTTCAGTAGCTACACACGATATAAATACATTGTAATCTCAGGTGATTATAACATGACTGGAAGCAATACGTCAGCTAACCTGAAGTTATTCGGGTTCTCACAACTATTAAATGTTAAAAACAGGATTAAACAATAAAAAAACAAAAACTACTATAAATTGGACTCTCACAAATTATCTCAATAATATCACTGCCAGTAGAACATTACCCACTGGCATCAATGACCATCTACCCCCCCTACGCAATTAGGCAGTGGCAAGTAACCTACAAACAAGTCCATAAAAGTTGCATACTTTTTACCCTGAACTCTTTACCTCAACCCTAAACCTAGACAAAAATCAATCAAATAAATAAAACCCAAGCATCCCTACAATACTACAGGTATCTAAGAAATATCACTAAAAACAGATGCTTAATGACAAAAAAAATGTTTTACAAACCTACAAAACACTCATCAAAATAACCCCAAACTTTTCTGTCAGTTCTTAAAACAACTACTCAGCCGTGGACAAGCCTCTAACCCCCTCCTCCCAATAAATACAAACTGCCCAGATAATATACAGCAACTCAGTTAAACTCCCACTTTATAAACTCAGGACAAAATTCCTCCTCACCCCTCAGTGTTCCACAACCCCATGCCAGCAACAAAGCACACTTCGTACTTGAAACTGTCCCCACCTCAGCAATAAAAAAGTATCAACAAAAGGTGAAGCAGACTACCATGGTTGCAGACAAGCTAACAGCAGATTTAAAAACAGTAGCAGAAGCCACAGCATTCCCAGTCTCCATACATTTAGTATCAGCATTTAGGATCAACAGATCCATAAAAAAAAAAGTAGGTCCCCAACATCCGGAAAACGTCATACATTATATATCCTTCTATAAAGACAGCAACTCTACTGACCTAACCAATTACCAACCAAGTGCCACCTTCCCACACCTTATCTAAGATATTATAAAAACACATCCACACCCAGTTAATAAATACCTCATCAGCCACAAACTACTCCTTCACTCAACAGGTTTATTGACCTAATCATAGCATTACATCCACCTTTCTCAATTTCACCAGTATAGTTAACCAACCTAGAAATAATGGCAAACTAGTCAGTCTTCCTAGACCTATCAAAAGGATATGAAGCAGTAGCACACCAAATATTCCTTCATGAGTTAGCATCTTTGGGTCTAAATACCTAGTCACTAACCTGGTTTCAAGCTACTTAACCAATAGGAAGCAAGCTTTGAAATGACAGCAGGACTGATCAGATTTCCTACTATGTACAGTCAGGTTTCCTACTATGTACAGTCAGGTATCCCTAAGGGATCAGTTCTAGACCCCCTACTCTTCAACATCTTTACTAATAACCTACACTCTGCCACCAAACAAGCAACCTTAGTACACTGATTATGCTATGCTCATCTGTTCAGCCCAAACACTAATCTCCCTACAAGAAATCATACAACAAAAGCCTTTCTAGAAATAGAATCCTGTATAAAGAAGTCAAGATTTGTTCCTAAACCCCCCAAAATGCAACTGTTTTTCATCCCTAGAAACTAAAACAACAACAATCATTTCACATCCTATCATCCAATAACAAAAACAGAATATGTTGCACAAGCAAAACACCTTGGATTATCACTCAATGATAATCTAATGTATGGCCAGCACCTGCTCCAAGCCATTAAAAAAAACAATCTGGAAACTAGGCTCCCTCTACATAGCAAAGCAATTCCTCACTGACCACTCCAGAAAAACTACAGCACAAACATACCTACTTTTCTCTCTTCTCTATCACCTATTTTTACAAACCTTAATTCCATCCTCAAGAGCACACTAGAGAGGTCATACAATAAAACTGCAAAAATCCACTGTACATAACACTCAAAAAATCATCACTGAAACACCTCTAAAAAGTCTTAACTTGTGAGTAGTTTGTGAGTTCAAGCCATTTATAGCTTATAAACTAATATCTCCCCCTAATGTCCAGCTCTACAACAGACACTACAACTTTATATTAAGGGGATCCTGTGGTTCAAACACAAATCCGTTCTATCCATCACAACAGCACAGGTGACTCTCTCTACCTTTATCAGGTTGCAAATATCTGGAAGAAAATCCCCTTTGAAATAAGACAAATAGACAAGCTAAACAGCTTCAAAGTGTTACTGAAGGAACAGCTACTAAACAACTAGTTATGTTCCTGCACTATCCCAAGCAAAATTTTTCAAAACATACCTTATTCACACTCTAAAATGAATTTCTTAATCTCCAGTGTAAATGTACTGTGTTTATATCCTAGCCAATTCTTCTTCTTTTCTTCTATACAGTAATGTCAACAATTTGTTTGTTTGTGTCTTTCGGCTTTCCACGGTTAGGGGTCGCCACAGCGGAACTAATATTAATCTTCCTAGACAATGCATCTAGTATTACCTGTAGAGACACTTCAAATATATAAAACTCAATGTTTTCTAAATAATGCATTCTGCACTAACCGTGAAGCTTTTCTACCCAGGCATCTACTGAAAATGGGCTAAACCCAGTCAGAATTTCCCAGTAAACAAAGATGGATAGAGAGATAAAAAGGTAACCCCAGGTTTCTACTTAAGGTCTCTTTGCCACTTTTTCATACACCAACATTTTTTCCCTTTCAATGGCTTGCCTTTATCCTGCCTACAACAAGCATAAGGTTCAATAGTGCAGTTTTTATTGTACTTTGATAAACAGACATTAAAAGCTGCAGCACTCCATTTTCTTGAAAATCTCATTTGAACGGTTCCCAAAGAGCAGCTCCTCATCTAGAGGTGCGCTGAGAAGCTGCACTACATCCTCTGTCAGGAGTGAAAGCCTCAGCTAGTCATGACTTCTGGTTACAGAACCTCTAGATGCAGCATCAGCTCCACCATTACTACATGTAACAGGAGTGTTTTACCAGCTGACTAGGAGTTAGTGAGAAGTCCATCAATCTTCTACCCTTGGGTCCTCATCTGATGCCTCTCTCAGCTTTTTTCCTTTTTTGGTCTAAAACAGTTTATCTGATACTTAGTCATATGTGTCTTACAAGTAATGATCCAGAAACAGTGGCAGCTGTATATACCTTCTTTACAAATCAGTCTAGCATTCTGCTTCCCTGATCATTTGGTCCCTGGCCCTATTATTCTCCCAATGTGGACCCCATCTCTTGATCCAGTAACATAAGAATCATGTGGTGGGTACAGCTGTTAACATATTTATGAGACTTGAATACCACAAAACGAGTCTGGCTTCTTAGGTGAAGCGGATCAGGTGACTGGTTCCCTGGAGACTGTATTAAAGACACATCCTCCAAACCAGAAGGCATTGCCACAGGTCTCAAGGCATCAAGGCTCTGTATTTAAAACTATTTCTTCTGTACCTCTGATGTTTCCTTTGCCTGCAGTTTGAAGAGCTCTTTCATTCTTCCAAGAGTTTATTTTCCTCTTTGGGAGAAAAAAAGAAAATAATGCCTTCTGTGTCAGAGTCATATCCTAAGGGTGAAGACATCATGGCACTAATGCAGGTCTTCCTCTGTATTGCCAGAGGAGTCTCCTACCTTTTTGAGAGAATGCTTCTTCTTTCCCTTTCCAGAAAGAACTTCAGACACATATGGATCTGTACTTGGCTGCAGGCTCTGTTACGCTTGTAAAAAAAAAAAAATAAATCCAGAGTGTTCCACTGTTCAGAGAGGGTGTGAGATTAAGAAAGAAGCAAGAATCTGCCTGGCGCCTGAGACCCAGACAGCTGCAAGGAGCTACACCTGATGATCCATGTCTCACCTTTGTGGTGTTTTTTAACATGGATGTCTGCCTTGGTAGTCGTAGCCTTATCACAAGGTTGTCTGCTTTCAACATCCAGGCCAGTTATGTTTAGTTATTTTTCCATTGCCTTTTTTATAAACAAAATACCTAAATAAACAAACTTGAACAGTGTTCTGTAGTAAGTGGTACAGTCAATTTATCGACATTGCTGCAGTTAGAAATATTCTGCTCTCATCCATCTGTTTGGTAAATACATTTTTTTCTAATTTCTTCCCTGTCCAATTACTTGACTGGCTTAAATATGTCACAGCTATCATTTATACGCTTTACCTGTTTTTTTTTTTTTCTCGAGTAAAATTTTTCAGTTAATTCATGTAAAACATTTGTGGCTGGTTTCTTGTTAATCAATTTATAAAGGATAAAGTTACAGCATCATTGTCACTGCGAGCATACAACCGTTTTGAAGGAAGAAGGTCTGGCTATAAGCAACTATAATTTTAGCACATATCATGGCTCACTTGAAGAGTGTTTAGCAACTGACATCTTAATACACAACTCATCTAGCTGGTGTCAGCATGTAAAGCAGACACAGGAAGTGGGTACTGTCACTGGAGAGGTAGCAGTAGCCCCCAATCAGAAATAATGCACCTGTGTGTGAGCTCACATATGTATGCAATCAAGTCTCTGTTACACTGGCAAAACTGCACTAAAAGGCAATCTTGGGGAGTCGGTGATTATAACCCTATTCAGTAGCACTACAGTATAATGCATATCTGGGTGCGGCAGGTGTTGGTCATAATCAGAGGCAGCAGTGTGCAAATGTCTTAATCTCTTAAGGCTAATTATTCCCTTGCATACAAAAGTAATAACGGCAGTACAGGACTCAAGGTCCATAACCCCCCCCCTTCTCATCCCTCACAATAGTTGGTACTAGTGGTACAGATTTAAGCTCCCATGACCCATGTACACCTAATTAGCAAAATTAGTTACCCCTTCCAAAGAGGGATGGTGCTCACACCCAAAAGGGTCTGAGGTACTGCTGGAGTTTCCTCATATGCAACCTCATCAAGACGGTAATGAGATTGGAGGCAAACATGTAACCTACACCATTCAGGACGGTTCTTGCTCATGTGGACAATTGGTGATTAAAAGCACATGAACACCTAATAAGACAAAGAAAGACAGGTCCTTGAAGACAAATGGCTGAAGGCAGCAGTCAGTGAAGTGCATTACCTCCTTTCACAAATTTAAAAGCAGCACATAGATGCATGCAAACTTGCTCTTTGCAGTATAGGCGGCCTAGTGATATCGCTGTATGTAAAAGCTTATAGTACATAAAATGTGCAAACCAAAAGACACTTCAAAGTCCTCCCACATACAGAAGAAGAATGGTGTTGGCAGTGTTTTACAAGGCAAAAGGTGAGCTAGTCTCAGTGACATTTGTAAAAAGGCGGCAATGTACTGGAAGCCCTAATCACTCTTTCAGAGTTACTTTCATTAGCATATCTTCTGCATTTCCATGACTTCTATGTACGACAGGGCTGTGTGGCTTTTTCTACATACTATGTCCATATAACAAATTTGTATGTACAGCAACAACTCCAGGATGCCTTATTGAAGTATTTTGCAATGACTACGGCTTTCAGCAACCAGACTTCATCAACCTGTCATTCAGACACTTCTTAGGGGGCCAGAGGCTGAGTTCCACAGTACAGTATCAATATTTTAGTACACCATTACTTGGAAAGGAAATAGTATATGGGGGTGCTCTCATTCAATTTGTTTCTTTAGTTGTTTTAATACAAGATAAAAAGCAGTAAATAGGCACAATCATTTGGCAGTTGTTTAATGCTACAAAATGTTTCTGTTCTTTGAACATTTCATGCTAGTTACAAGTTATGTGACTTCAATGAGTTATATAATAAAGTACAGTTGAGCAAAGTCTTATCATAACAGTAGATGTCCTTCTCTTCACTGTTGTATTATTCATAATCTAAGGCATCTCCTGCCAGAGGTAGTCCAATGTCCAGCCAATATACCAAAGTCTTGTAGTACTTACAGGTGTAGTACGTCACAAATATGCTCTCCACACAAGGTGTAGGGCATAAACTATGACGTATGGACACACAGCCACAGCCAGGTACACACACACACACACACACACACACACACACACACACACACACACACACACACACACACACACACACACACACACACACACACACACACACAGGCGCACGCACACACACAGGTGCACGCACAGAACTAGAAAAGCCCCAGAAGGGAATGAATGTCCCTAAGGACAAGGAAAAACATGTGCATCCAGGAGAAAAGGAAAAGCCCCTCGACCAGGAGGGCAAGAAAGAGCAGGATAGAGCAGAAGGGTAGGAGGGATGGAGCAAATACTGCAACGGTGAAGAGAAGGGCATCGACTGTTATGGAAAGATTTTACACAATTGTTCTATGTCCCTCCTCATCACTGTTGTAGTATTCACAACCTGAGGGAGAGTACAAAAGCTGGAGAGGAAACCTGGGAGGAAGGCGGCACAGATGCATCCTCCAGAATCCCATGCAGGATAGCCCTGGCAAAGCCAGTTCTGGCCCTGGAAATGATATACAACTTGTATGCTTAGTGAAAGTATGAACAGAGGACCAATTAGCAGCCTCATGGATGGAAAGTACAGTTGTGTACACCTACCATAAATGTAGATGTCCGAGTGTCTTCACTGTTGCAGTCATGACTGTAGGGTTCTCCCCTGCCGGCAGGCAGCCCTCGGTCGGCCAGAATCCCAAAGTCTGGGTCCGGCGTCGGCTGTTCAACCATACTCCCTGACGTCAGAGCGCCAGGAGTGCAAAGCTGACAGCCGACGCCATCTTCTCCAGTTTTTCTTGCCCCAGATGTCAGGAGTCCCAAAATGAAAAAGGTCCCATAACCTTTGCACATACACCTCAGAAGAATGGTGAAAAAAGGAAATACACAAAAGTAAAAATAAGAGGGGACAGGAGGGAGGAGCAGACTGCAACAGTGAAGACACTCGAACATCTACATTTATGGTAGGTGTACACAACTGTACTATGTTCATCGTGTTTCACTGTTGCA
This sequence comes from Protopterus annectens, assembly GCF_019279795.1. Classification (NCBI taxonomy): domain Eukaryota; kingdom Metazoa; phylum Chordata; order Ceratodontiformes; family Protopteridae; genus Protopterus; species Protopterus annectens. Next base: position 562,906,632 of record NC_056741.1, on the reverse strand, counting down.
GTCATGACTGTAGGGTAGAATCCCAAAGCTGAAAGAAAGGGAGGTGGTCATAAAGAGGAAGGGGCGGCTAAAAGGCCCTGCAAGACTGCAGAGGCCAAGCCTGCCCTAGACTTAGAGTAGAGAGGTAGATTGTAGTGCTTAGAAAATGTATGCACTGAACTCCAAGTTGCAGATTCCAAAATGTCCTTGGTAGGAACTCCCCTGAGGAAGGCCGCAGAAGTGGCAGCAGCTCTGGTGGAATTAGTCCGTATACTCCCTGGGATTTGCTTTCCATGGTGAGAATAACAAAATCTGATTCCATGAGCAATCCATTTAGAAATGGCCTGTTTTGAAATGTCTTTACCTTGGGAACTTGAAGCATACGAAACAAACAATTGTTCTGATTTCCTGATGTCCTTGGTTCTGTTCAGGTAAAAACGTAGCTGTCTGTGTACATCCAAGGAATGTAAGATCCTTTCCCCTTTATTTTGAGGAGTGGGGAAAAAGGTTGGCAAGTGTATAGTTTGATTTAAAGCCACTTTGGAAACCACCTTAGGCATGAAGGTAGGATTAGTCCTCAAAGATACCCTGTCTTGATGAAAAATAATATAAGGTTCCACAGCCATAAGAGCTTGTAACTCAAACTCTCCTGGCAGAGGTTAGGGCTAACAGGATGGCTGTCTTCCAAGATAAAAACTTGATGTCAGAAGAGGCAGCAGGCTCAAAAGGAGGCAAGGTTAGTTTTTCCAAAACATAGTTGAGATCCCAAGCAGGAATAGGAGGAGATCTAGGAGGTCTTAAGTTCTTAGCTCCTCTGAGAAACTGTTGCATGAGCTGGTGGGAAAAGATGGGAGGGTCTGTATTATAATGAGCAGAAATAGCAGAGGCATGTATCTTAATGGAAGAGAAAGAGAGACCCTTATGTAAGAGATCTGTCAAGTAAAGTAAAATTAAAGTAATGTTAGGAAGAAGAGGATCAAAATCCTGAGCCTGCATCCAGGAACAAAATCTTTTCCATTTTCCTGCATAAGATTTTCTAGTGCTAGGACGTCTGGCTTCTAAAATGACATCCATAACCTGCTTGGGCAGTAAAGAAGAAATCAAAGGCCCTGGATTAACCAGGCCGCCAGGCTGAGAGTTCTAACATGAGAGTGTAGAACCTGACCCTGACCCTGATGCTGATGCTGATGCTGGGACAGAAGGTTCGGAGACTGAGGTAAAACCCAAGGGGGCTCCAGGCATAGGTTTTTCAGAGTTGGATACCAAAACTGCCGAGGCCAATTTGGGGCCAGCAAGATTATCAACTTGGGCTTGTCCTGTTTTATCTTCAATAAAACCCGTGGAAGAAGAGGAAGAGGCGGAAAGGCATATCCCGAGAGGTTCCTCCAACTGAATGACAGGGCGTCCACTTTCCAAGCTTCTCTGTGGAAAGTCCTGGTGCAAAAAGTCTGTAGTTGATGATTGAGATGGGATGCAAAGAGGTCTATGTGAGGACATCCCCAGACTGCTGTTATCATCCTGAATATTTTGGTGTCCAGCATCCACTCGTGTGGATCCGAAAGATTTCTGCTCAGACTGTCTGCCAGGAAGTTTTGTTTCCCTGGTAGAAACTGAGCTTGAAGATCCAGATTGCAAGCTAGAGCTGTGTTCCATAGATCCATGGCTAGTCTGCAAAGGGGGTAGGAATGAGATCCCCCTTGTTTGTTTATGTACCACATAATACGGACAGACAACAACACAGTTAACAGTTGTCCTGGTTGTAAAAGATTCCTGAAGGCCAATAGAGCTTTCTGAACGGCTAACTTTCCTTTAAATTGATATGCAGGTGCTTCTGATCCTTTGTCCAAAGGCCCTGCAAACAATTGCCCTGAAAATGGGCTCCCCAAGCATAATCCGAGGCGTCCGTGGTTGGAATCTGAGAGGCAGGAGGCAGACGGAAGGGCTTCCCTTTGTTAGAGCACATGCCCTGGACCACCAAAGAAATTCCTTTTGAAGGCAAGGAAGGACAGAGATCAGTATGTCTAAACTGTGGCAATGCTGAGACCATACACTTTTTAGGTACCACTGTATTTTCCTCATGTGTAGTCTTGCATATGGTACGAGAAGGATGCAGGAGGCCATGTAACCCAAAGCCTGCAGGAATTTCCTTGCAGATAGATGAGTTAAAGTTGCCAAGGTTCTGAAAGTTGAAGCCAGCTATAACTGTTTTTCGGATGTCAGAAATGCCATCTGGGTTGTGGTGTTTAGAAGTGCACCCAGAAAAGTTATCTGTTGTGATGGGTCAAATTTGACTTTTTTATGTTTACAGAGAATCCCAGGAACTTGAGGAGGTTCTGTACAAATTCTAAATGCTGGAGTAAGACATCCTTGCTGTCTGCCTGAATTAGACAATCGTCCAGATACGGGTAAATTTGAATTCCCTTAAGTCTGCAGTAAGCTACTACTGGAGCCAGGAATTTGGTGAAGACCCTGGGCGCAGTAGATAATCCAAAGGGCAGCGCAGAGAATTGAAAATGCCTCGATCCGGCTTTGAACCTGAGGTATTTTCTGCGATCCTGCCTGATGGGAATGTGTAAATATGCCTCCTTTAAATCCAAAGTTACCATCCATGCATTTTTGGGCTGCATTGGAAGTAGCTGCTGTAGAGTAAGCATCTTGAATTTTGGAATCTCTAGAAAGGTGTTCAAGACCGACAGATCCAGAATGGGTCTCCATGAGTTTTGCTTCCTTGGGACTAGAAAGAGCCTTGAATAAAAACCTTTTCCCAACTCTGAAAGAGGAACCAGTTCTATGGCATTCATAGCCAAAAGAGCTTCCACCTGGTTTAAGGCCGCCGTCCATTGATGTTTTGGAAGGTCTGGCCATCTGCTTGGCCTTGGCAAGGTATGAAAATGGAATTTGTAACCTCTTAAAACCACATCCAAAACCCATTTGTCTTGGGTTATTTGAGTCCAATTTTGATAAAAAAGAGAGAGTTTTCCTCCGAGAGGGGCTTCCAGGCAAGAAGTTCCTGTAGCCCAACAGAGGGAGTCATTGAGTTTGTTTCCTTTGAGATTGTGGCCTGTCCTCTCCTCCCCTAGGGGTGGAAGCAGTCCACTGTCTTTGGTCTATAAGCAGCTTGTGTTTGAGGCCTCCCCTCTGGAACGTCTATATCTACCCCTCTGAGGCCTGTCTGAAGTGGGAAAGGACCAATTTTTTGAAGGCCAATTCCTGCTAAATCTAGGAGGCTGTACTTGTAAGAAATCTTTAACTGTTTGCATGGATTTCGCCTTATCCTCCATCTTTTTAATCACCTCTTCAGCTTTTGATCCAAACAAAACATTATGCTGAACAGGAGCATCCAACAATTTAGCCTTTACTTGTTCAGGTAAATTTTGTTCCTTTAGCCATGCATGCCTTCTAATGACTGTGCCAGAGGCCGCAGCCCTACAAGAAGCCTCCAAGGCATCAAATCCACAGTGTAAACCATGCTTCCCAACCTGTTCAGTGGCATGCAATAAGTCATGTAATTCCTTATCATCTGCACAGGCAGAAATGGAAGTAAGCTTTTGTTTTAAGACAGACAATAGAAATTGCTGGTATTTAAACATATGAAACTGACAGTTTAAAGCTCTAACGGACAAAGTAGCAGAAGTGTACACTTTTTTGCCCCATCTTTCTAAGGATCGAGAATCCTTTTCAGTAGGAATAGGATTTTTGGCAGAAGCGGCCTTAACTCCCTTAGGACCCTGAGAAATGGTTTCAGGGTCAGCAGAAGGGTTCTTGAATAAAAACTGATGGGAATCAGGAACCCTGTAATATCTATCAGGCTTAACAGGAGCAGGAGGAAAAGAGTCAGGGGTTAAGTTAGCCTCTGAAAAGGCATCATCCACAATATCCAAAACAGGAGGAATAGCCAGGGGTCTATGTTGGGGAAGAGGAAGAAATTCCCCCAGTCTTTTCTTGGATTCAGAATACTCCTGTCCTTCCCAGTGGAAATGTTCCCTCATTTCATGCAAAGTTTCCCCAAAAGAGAAATCCTCAGGGGGAGAAGCTGAAGGAATGGATTCTTCAGCATCAGAATCCTCATAAGGAGGGAAAGAATATTCCTGATCAGAAGAAGAAACTGAGGAAACAGAAGCCTGATCAGAGGAATCATAAGAAACATCCTGCCTTGGCCTTTTTTCTGGAGGGGGATGAGAACCCCTAATCATAGTAAGTAAATCCTCTGCCATCTTGAGTAACTGTTTCTGTGACTTGGGAGCCGGTTCAGAAGAGGCCTGTGTAGAAGTCTTTGACTTTGAAGGAGTCTTTGCCTTTGTCTTTGGCTTTGCCTTTATTAGTAGCGGAGTAGGCCTGAAAACCCCTTCGGAAGCCAGTACCTGCACAGCGGCTCCGGACCCATCCGAAGGAGCATTGTCCGAAGGTCCTGCAACAGAAATATTTAAAGGCCTGGTTGGCTCCTCATGAGAGTCCGTTTCGGCCGTCGGTTCTGAAATGGCCGACGACAGGCTGCAAAAGCGCCTCACTGACGACGGCCGAACCTGAAGCTGGCTCCGCTTGTGCGCTATCATCAGATTTGGACCTCGGAGGCCTGTCTTTATCCTTGCGACGTTTGTGAACTCCGGTAGCCGGGACCGTATCAGCCGACATTTTGTAGTTAAAGCGCCTACCGAATTAATGAAAAGCAAAATCGTACCTTCGCTTAATTGTACGTTGATTGAATCTAGCACAAAACCGACAACTAGCTACGTCGTGGTCAGGGCCCAAGCAAGGAATACAGTAAGAATGAAAATCCTTATGAGGTATTTGCTTCCCACATGAAATACAATTATTAACTTTTTCTGACATCGGAGTGGAGCAAGAAAAAAGTTTCCCCAACGGGGTACTTAGCTTAGAGTGGAGAAGAAAGTCTTCGGACCAACGTATATCAGTAAAATTCATCAGGAGTCAGCCAACCGGCACTTGCGAACTGCTATCACCGCACGGCAAGAAAGACTGGAGAAGATGGCGTCGGCTGTCAACTTTGCACTCCTGGCGCTCTGACGTCAGGGAGCATGGTTGAACAGCCGACGCCGGACCCAGACTTTGGGATTTTGGCCGACCGAGGGCTGCCTGCCGGCAGGGGAGAACCCTACAGTCATGACTGCAACAGTGAAACACGATGAACATCTGGTATCCAGCCCCTTGAAGACACCAGAGGAAGCTACTGCCCAGGTAGAATGAGCCTTTACTGATTTTCCATAAAAATAATAACAATGAAATGGCCTTTGAAATTCAGGAGGAGATGGTTTACTCAGAAACAGTCAAAACCAAAGACTTGGGATGAAAGGAAGTTCAGATTGGCAAATAACTTTAGTTCTGTCCTAATAATATCTGTGCTGTTTTTTTGCAAATCCAAGGTATGAAGAACCTTCTTAGTGGCAGACTGCAGAGAAGGGAAAAAGGGGAAGATGAATAGACTGATTAAGAGAAATATCATTAACTATCTTAGGCATAAAAGGATTACTACAAAGACACACCCTGTGTCTGTGGAAAACTAGGAATGGCCACGAGAGCCTGAAGTTCAGAGACTCTCTTGGTTGAGCTGAGAGCCAAAGGGAGAAAAGACTTCCAAGTTTAATGTTGCAAGGAAGCTGAAGAAACAGACTCAAAAGGAGCCCAAGCAAAATTTTCAAGAACAAAGTTGAGGCCTCAAGAAGGCAGAATATGATTCCTGGAAGGCCTGATAAGGAGGACACCTTTAAGAAACTGCTTAACCTCAAACCTAGAAGCCAAAGCAGGATGCAAGGGCAGACAGCAAAAATTGCTGACAGGAGAGTTTTAACTGAAGAACACTAACCCAGCATGGAACAGATCACACAAATAAGAGAGAACCATAGTAACCTCCACAGATGGGCGAGAGAGGCACAAGACAGAAAATCTTTCACATTTGAAAAGATATGATTTCCTGGTAGTGGGTTTGCTAGCCTCCTGCAAAACCCAAAGCACGTTCACAGAAAAGAGGTGCCAAAGGAATCAAAACCCTATGACCCACAGCATCAGTTGAAGAGTGGACAAGTGAGGATGGATAAGAGCTCCCCCTCCCCCATTTTGTGTGAGAATATCTACCCAGTAAAGTAACTCATGACTGCCCCTGGCCAAGTAAGAAAGAAAGGTGAACCAATGCTGTCTTGGCCAAAAGGGAGTCACTAGCAAGATTTTGGGAGAGTCCTGCCTGATCTTCTGTAGGACTATTGGTAAGACAGGAACAGAAGGGAAGGTGTACAGAAACATCCCCTTCTAAGAAAAAGCCAGAGGACTTGGGACTCTGGAACAGAATACAGGACACTGTCTGTTCAGAGTGGAGCCAAAAAGATCTACCTGAGGAATACCCCACTGACGGACAATGTCCAGGAACACATCTCTGTGAAAGCATCCATTCACGAGTCTGTGTGCTGGACCTTCTCAAGGAATCTGCCGCTAGACTGTGCTCAAGGAATCTGCCGCTAGACTGTGCTCCAAGAGAATGTAAACTGCCTGAAGAGTCACTTTACACCAGACAGCTAGATACCAGACCTGAAAAGCTAGTCCGCAAAGAAGATAGGATCTTGTACCCTCTTCCTTGTTGACATACCGCATCACTGTGGTATTGTCTGTGAAAATTTTTGAGGGGCCAGGAAGAAAGAGGGAATAAAAAGCCTAAAGGGCCAGAAGCAGAACCCTCATGTCCTTTTTTACTGATGTGGTCCAAACACTGATGAAGAGACTAGAGATCCTGAACCTTGAGGGGGCAAAAGGAGGCATCCCATCCCTTGTCTGAGGCATCTGTAAAGAGCTCCTGAGTTGGCACTGGAGCTTGGAAAGGAAGTCCCAGCTTGAGAGAAAGCCAGGGGACGAAGAGACTGAAAAAAAGTCAGTCAGAGACAGGACCTTGAGGGCAGGCAGAATGCCAACATGGTAATGCTCTCAAGCCTGCAACCAAGGAAAATATGATCCTAAGAAAGTGCCAGAGCAGATTTCTGGAAGTTTATGGTGAACCCCAGACTTTGTAACAGGGAAGCAGTGAACTGGAGATTTTGAAGCAGAGTGTTGAAGGAAGAAGCCTGAATGCGCACATCGTCCACATAAGGAAATACTCACCCCAGCAAAATCTTTTCCGAAAACAAGTGGGAAGCAAGGCAGCCATACCCTTGCTATGTGCTATGCCTATCTCAATGTGCTCAGTCCTTGGTGGGGTACGTGGTGCTCTACAAAACCTGTAACAACTGCATGGCCTTATGCAAATTGTTGAACCATACCATAAGAAATCTCAGAAGCAGGCAAATTGTTGAACCATACCATAAGAAGTCTCAGAAGCAGACTCTTCTCCAAGGTATTTTCAGAATATCTGTCGACACTAACGAGCTTCCAGTTCTGCCATAAAGAAAATAATCACCAGAAAACTTTGCATGGCTGCTGCCACAGAATGCAGCTGTGGGAGCATCTACTCCTTGATCACCACCACAGAGCATCTCAACACAGTATATATATATATATATATATATATATATATATATATATATATATATATATATATATATATATATATATATATATATACATATACACAAAGCTTTGGGCATCATGGACCACACCTTGCTATAAATTATAGATGCAGTGAAAAGTCCAAATAGCACAACGTTTTAATGAAATGTTGTACAGAAACACACACACACACACACACACACACACACACACACACACACACACACACACACCTTTCTCCAAAAAAGCAAATTCGTGTGTAGACAAATACAATGATGAATTAGATTACATCCATTGCATCCACCTATACCACCCAGGTGTTCTGCAGCAGCAGAGATACAGTTCCCTAGGCCATCACCATCCAGAACATCTCACCCTAGGCCATCACCATCCAGAACATCTCTCACCAGCTAGGCTCAAGTCACTAAAGTGCAGCATGGAACAAAATACTTCAGTCACCTATAGAGAGACAAGGAAGGCTAGCCTCAACAGCCATTTGAGAAGTACAGTTCAGGACTGTCCCAAGAGCCACTTTTCTTAGAACTTTGTAATTGGTGATTTCTCTGCACACCCATTCTCAGATGAAAGATGAGAGAGTTCAAAGATGTAGCTATGTAAGACTATGCTTACAACTCAACTATCCTTGGTGATGGCTCTTCAGGCCGATGTAAAGTCAGAACCACACACACAAAGTCCTAGAAAGTAACTGGAATGGACTACTGACCCATCAGAATTCTGAGTGACTTAGCAGGCAATAAATCAAGCTGGACTATGACACCTACATGTGTTCCTTTGTCTGTAAAGAGGCTTCTTATTTTTGAGGGTTCAGTAACACCTAGAAAAGGATTTGCATTCCAAATATTTTTTCCACGGTATTGAAAAACAAACAGATCTGTTAGGAAATAAAATACAAAAAATAAAAAAACGTACAATACGCTGAATGCACAAGTGTGCACACCCTTAAACTAATACTTTGTTGAAGCACCTTTTGTTTTAATTACAGCATTCAGTTTTCTTGGGTAGGAGTCTATCAGCATGGCACATCTTGACTTGGCAATATTTGCCCACTCTTCCTTGCAAAAGTGCTCCAAATCTGTCAGATTGTGAGGGCATCTCTTGTGCACAGCCCTCTTCAGGTCACCCCACAGATTTTCTATTGAATTTGGGTCTGGGCTCTGGCTGGGCCATTCCAAAACTTAAATTTGCTTCTGGTGAAGCCATTCTTTTGTTGATTTGGATGTATGTTTGGTGTCATCGTCGCGCTGAAAGTTGAAATTCCTCTTCATCTTCAGCTTTCTAGCAGACACCTCAAGGTTTTGGGCCAAAAGTAACTGGTATTTGGAATTGTTCATAATTCCCTCCACCTTGATTAAAGCCCCATTTCCAGCTGAAGAAAAGCAAGCACAAAGCATGAAACTGCCACCACCATGCTTCACCGTGGGGATGGTGTTCTTTTGGTGATGTGTTGTTTTTGCACCAAACGTACCTTTTGGAATTGTGGCCAGAAAGTTCAACCTTGGTCTCATCAGAACAGAAAACATTTTCCCCACATGCTTTTGGGAGACTTGATGTATTGTTTTGCAAATCTAGCCGGGCCTGGATGTTTTTCTGTGTAAGAAAAGGCTTCTGCCTTGCAACCCTACCCCATAGCCCAGACATATGGAGAATACAGGAGATTGTTGTCACGTGTAGTGCACAACCAGTACTTTCCAGAAATTCCTGCAGCTCCTTCACTGTTGCGTTGCTGTAGGTCTTTTGGCAGCATCCCTGACCAGTTTTCATCTGGTCTTTTCATCAATTTTGGAGGGACGTCCAGTTCTTTGCAACGTCATTGCTGTCCCATATTTTCACCACTTTTTGATGACGGTCTTCACTGTGTTCCATGGTATATCCAATGCTGTGGAAATTTTTTGTACCCTTCTCCTGACTGATACCTTTCAACACTGAGATTCATTTGATGCTTTGTGAGCTCTCTGCGAACCACGGCTTTTGCTGTAGCAGGCAACTGCGTAAATGTCAGGAAAATCCTACTAGGACAGCTGAACTTTATTTGGGGTTAATCAGAGTCTCTTTAATTGATGGCAGGTGTGTACCCAAGAAGACTGAATGCTGTAATTAAATGAAAAGGTGCTTCAACAAAGTATTAGTTTAAGGATATGCACACTTGGCAACCAGCTTATTGTACGTTTTTTATTTTTTATATTTTTCCCCAACAGATTTGTTTGTTTTTCAATTGAATTGTACAAGGCTATAGGTCACATTAAAGGTGGGAAAAGTTTTGAAATGATTTATTGTGGTCTCATTTTTTATATCACAAAAACCTGGCATTTTAACAGGGTGTGTAAATTTTTATTATACCATGACCCCCCATTAATATTCCAAAATGTGCACGCTGAATGGCCAGCGTGCACATTGTAAATCGACTTATACTAATGGAAAAAGGTCCGGTCGCCCGGACTTTTTCCATTAGTATAAGTTTCTCTTAAAACACTGTCTCGAGACATAGTGACACAGGTTTAAAAAAGCAACGGCGATCTCCGTTGCTTTTTTTAAAGCTGTCTCGCTATGTTAAACTCCTTTAACATAGCGACACAGTGTGTAAAAAGCAACGGAGATCTTGCTTTCTCCGTTGCTTTTTTTTAAACCTGTCTCGCTATGTTAAAGGGGTTTAACATAGCGAGACAGCTTTAAAATAAGCAACGGAGATCTCCGTTGCTTATTTTAAAGCTGTCTCGCTATGTTAAACCCATTTAACATAGCGAAACAGTAAAAAGCAACAGAGATCTTGCTTTCTCCATTGCTTTTGGCCACAGCTCTGATGTACTGCGTAGGCATGCGCAGTACATCAGACCTGCCGTGGATTCCAGCCAGCTGCGGAAGGGCAGCAAAGAGGCATTATACAATGCCATTATTTAAGAAAAGTAATTATTTCTTTTCTTAAATAATGTCATAGTATAATAGCAATAACCATGCCTGGTGTGGGTAATCGGGATTTACCCACGGTTGTCTTTGTTTGGTCCCTCGGGCAACCACGCCAACCGTGGGTAAATCCCGCATTACCCACACCCAGGCGTGGGTTATTGCTATAATATCCACTGTATATACACATGCACATTATAGTATATTTATATATATATATATATATATATATATATATATATATATATATATATATATATATATATATATAATGTATATACACAAAGTACAGTTTTGTACCTACCATAAATGTAGATGTCCGATAGACATGCAACTGCAGTCATAACATATGGGTTGTCCTGCCTCAGGCAGCCCTCGGTCGGCCGGATTCCAAAGTCTGGATCCGCTGTCGGCTGATGTCGCATTTCTCTCCGACGTCAGAGCGGCTGGAGTACATAAGTATCAGCAGACGCCATTTTCTTCAGTGTTTCTTGCCCCAGATGCCAGGTGCCCTCCAAGGAAGGCTGTAATCAAATTGGAAGACAAAAACAGGATTCCAGACAAATAAATGAGCAATAAAACAAATACACCATAACAGATATCCCCAGCTAAGAGAAACAGGGATAGGAGTGGACCCTAGGCATAGAGGGGTATGGAGGGAGGGAAAACCCGACTGCAGTTGCATGTCTATCGGACATCTACATTTATGGTAGGTACAAAACTGTACTATGTCCTTCAAGAATGCAACTGCAGTCATAACATATGGGTAGAATACCACAGCTTAGCTGGGGAGGAGGAATGCTCTAGGAAAAAGATGGTGTGGCAATCAAACCCTGCAGGACTGCCGAAGCAAAGCCTGCTCTGGATCTGGAGTATAGAGGGAGATTGTAGTGTTTGGAGAATGTATGCACGGAGCTCCATGTAGCAGCTTCTAGAATGTCCTTAGTAGGCACCCCTCTTAAGAATGCTGTAGAGGTGGCTGTAGCTCTGGTGGAATGTGGTCTGACAACAGTCTTTCCATGAAAGGAATAACAAGAATCTGATGCAATGTCCAATCCATTTTGAAATAGTCTGTTTTTAAATTGCTTTTCCTTGGACTGCAGGGGCGTAAGCTACAAAAAGTTGTTCAGACTTCCTACTGGCCTTGGTTCTGTCCAGGTAGTATCGAAGTTGTCTGTGAATGTCCAAGGTATGTAACAGTCTTTCCCCCTTATTCTCAGGATTGGGGAAGAAAGCAGGCAGATGAATAGCTTGATTTAAAGAAACCCTAGATACCACCTTTGGCATAAAAGTAGGGTTGGTCCTTAATGAAACCCTGTCTCTGTGAAAAATTATAAACGGTGGTATTGCCATTAGGTCCTGCAGTTCTGAAACCCTTCTTGCTGAGGTAATTGCCAACAGGAAAGCTGTCCTCCATGAGAGAAATTGCAAGTCAACTGAAGCTGCTGGCTCAAATGGAGGTACAGTCAGTTTTTCTAGGACAAAATTGAGGTCCCAGGCTGGCACTGGGGCCTTTCTTGGTGGCTTAATGTTCTTGATTCCCCTGAGGAATTGCCTTAGCAAAGGGTGTGAAAAGACAGGAGGATCAGTGTTATATCTAGCTGAAATAGCTGATGCATGTATCTTTATGGAAGAATATGAGGGGCCGTTCTTTAGCATATCTGCCAAATATTCCAAGATGAGTGGGATGTTCAACAATGATGCATCATGTCCCTTGCTGGTATTCCAATTGCTGAATCTCTTCCATTTTGCTAAGTAAACCTTTCTGGTGGATGGTCTTCGAGCCTCTGTTAGTATCCGCTGAACTTCCTTGGAGAGAGATAGGTTGCGGTTATTTATGGGATCTCCCAGGCTATTAGCTGCAGTGTCTGAAGGTTTGGATGCACTGTTTTGAAATTGTGTTGAGTCAAAAGTAGAGGCCATTGTGGAAGGGCCCACCTCCTGGTGTGACATATGCTCCGTAGTAGTGGGCACCAGTGTTGTCTTGGCCAGTCCGGAGCTATTATGATTCCCTTGGGTCTCTCTGCTTTGATCTTTAGTAATACTGAGGTCATCAGTGGCAGAGGTGGGAATGCATAGATTGTTAGGAAGTTCCAGTTGAATGAGAGAGCATCTATTTTCCAAGCTGTTGGATGATATGTCCTTGTGCGGAATTTTTGTAGATGATGGTTGAGGTGAGAGGCAAATAGGTCTACTTCTGGCCTGCCCCATGTCGAAGTGAGTTGTGTGAAGATCTTCGGATGTTACCTCCACTCGTGTGGATCTGTGAAATTCCTGCTTAGGCTGTCCGCCAACACATTGTCTTTGCCTGGAAAAAACTGGGATTGTAACTGGATGTTTAGGCTCAGTGATTTTTCCCAAAGATGCATTGTCAGTCTGCAAAGGGGGTAAGAGTGGGTGCCCCCTTGCTTGTTTATATACCACATCACAGTGGTGTTGTCTGTCCGTATCAGTAAATGGCCTTGCTGAAGTTGGTGTCGAAAGGCCTCGATGGCATGCATTACTGCCAGCATTTCCTTGTGGTTTATATGCAGATGTGTTTCCTTTGGAGACCATTGTCCTTGTATACACCTGCCTTCCATGTGCACCCCCCATCCAAGGTCTGAGGCGTCTGTGGTCATGGTCTGTGTTATCTGTGGTTTTTTGAATGACATACCTGTGTTTGCCTGGCTCACCGAGGCCCACCATAGGAATTCCTTTTGTAGGCATGGAATGAGTGGAATGGTTGTCTCCAAGTTGTTGCTGTGCTGAGACCAAATGCTTTTTAGGTACCATTGAAGCTTTCTCATATGTAGTCTTGCTAATGGAACCAGGAGAATGCAGGATGCCATGTAACCCAGGGCCTGTAGGAATCTCCTTGCAGTCATCTGGGTGAGTTTTGCTAAACCTTTGAAGTAATGAGTTAACTTTCTCTTGCTTGTCTTCTGTCAGGTAAGCCATTTGAGAGGCTGTGTCTAATTTGGCTCCTAAGAAGATTATTTGCTGGGATGGCTGCAGTCTTGACTTTTGGAAGTTGACTGTGTATCCCAGAGCTTGAAGTAATCATATGACATAGTCCAAGTTTTTTGTCAACATCAATTTGTCGTCCGCTTGTATGAGGCAGTCGTCCAGGTACGGGTAAATTTGTATCCCCTGGAGCCTGCAATGAGCAATTACTGAAGCCAGGCATTTTGTGAATACTCTGGGCGCAGTAGATAAGCCAAATGGCAATGCTGAGAATTGATAATGCTCTGGCCCTGCAAGAAATCTGAGGTATCTTCTGCAGCGGTGTCTGATAGGGACATGCAGGTATGCCTCCTTGAGGTCCAGAGTAATCAGCCAAGACCCCTTGCCCAGCATGGGAAGGAGTTGCTGTAGAGTCAGCATTTTGAACTTTGGTACTATGAGAAAGGTGTTTAATGCGGACAAATCCAGTATTGATCTCCATTGAGATTCTTTTCTTGGAACAAGGAACAGTCTTGAGTAAAACCCCTGGCCTTGCTCTTGTTGTGGAACTTTTTCTATTGCTTTCATCCGAGTCAGCAGAGAGATTTGCTTGATAGCCTCTGCCCTCTGGTTTTGTGGTAGGTTTGGCATGCCTTGTTTTCTTGGCAAGGTATGAAAATGGAACCTGTAGCCTCTGTCTATAATGTCCAAAATCCATTTGTCCTTTGTCAGTCTGTGCCAATTTTCTGCAAACAGAGATAATTTCCCGCCCAAGGGAGCTTCTGTTTGTTCCCTGGTAGGCGGAAGTAGAGGAAAGTCATGAGATTGTGGCTGTGGGGCAGGTGAAACCCCTGCGTCACTTCTTTGGTTTCCTGGCTGCCATTGTCATCCCCTGTAAGGACCTCTGTATTGGCCTCTTCCTCGGCCACGTCTGTTTTTACCCCATTGAAATTTTTCTGGATTAGGAAAGGACCATTTTTTTTAAGGCCAATTCCTACTGAATCTGGGGGGTTGAACCTGGAGGAAATCTTTCACCGTCTGAACTGATTTTGCTTTTTCCTCGATGGTCTTTAACACATCCTTAGCATTAGCACCAAAAAGCTTATTCTTTTCCAAAGGTGCATCCAGAAGTTTTGCCTTTACATGATCTGGTAGAGGTTGATCTTTTAACCATGCATGCCTACGAATGACTGCCCCTGTCATAGCTGCCCTACATGAAGCTTCCAGTGCATCATATCCACACTGCAGGAAGTGATTGCTTACTTGCTGAGTATTATGTACAGCTTCCTGCAAAGCCTTCCTGTCTAAAGGATCAGGAGTGGCCAATGTTTTTTGTAAATCTTCTAACAGGAAATCCTGATATTGTAACATATGAAAAAGGCAATTCAAAGCTCTCATAGATAAGGTAGTGGATGTGTAAACCTTTTTGCCCCATCTCTCTAATGACCTAGCTTCCCTGTTGGAGGGCAATGGATTTTTAGAGGTGGAAGCTGAAACTCCTTTAGGCCCCTGTGAAATAGTTTCCAAATCAGCAGTATGGGCCCTGAATAAATGGGAATGTGTTTCTGGGACCCTGTAATACCTGTCTGGCTTGGCTGGAGCAGGAGGGAGAGAGTCAGGGGTTACACTAGAGTCAGAATATAAATCATCCAAAACATCAAGAACAGGAGGAATAGCTAAGGGCCTGTGCTGGGGCTCCTTAAGGAATGTCCGAAGGCGTTTTTTGGAATCAGAATATTCCTGGCCTTGCCACTTGAAATGTTCCCTCATGGTATGCAGAACTTCCCCAAAAGAAATATCCTCAGGAGGGAAGGCCGAGGGGATGGAATCCTCTGCATCCGAGTCCTCATAGGTCTGGAAGAGCTCTTCCTGGCTATCAGAGTGGACAGAGCCCTCAGAATCTTCATCTGACGGAATAGGGTCAGAGGGTTCAACCCGGGGCCTTTTATCAGAAGGAGGCTGGGATCCTCTCTCAGGATGGGCCTGTGAACCTCTAATCATAGAAATTAAATCAGCAGCCATAGACATAATTTGTGTCTCTGGAGTAGGCTGAGGTAAGGTTTTAGTAGTAAGATGTTTTGTTTTGCTGGCTGCCTTAGCCCTAGTGTAGGCCTTAATAGACATGGCCATAGGAGGCCTGGCAGCTCCACGTGCAGGAGTGACCTTGTCTACAGCAATGGTCTCGGGCATTTCCTCGGTTTCGGTATCCGGAGGAAAATCAATAACTGATATCCGGAATCGGAGTCGTCGGTAATGCGGTGTCTTCGGTTCGGAGCGGTGGAGAGACCGTCTCAGAGGGAACCGGAGCACTCGCGATAGGTTTTGGCATGGAGTCGGTGGTAGACGTGGGCCGAGGATGTCAGTCCCGGTCTTTTCGTTTCTTGGGAGTTTGCGATGTCGGAAGTTCCGACGGCATTGTGTAAGCAAATTTTTCTCCGAAAAAATCTTCAGCGAACTCCACCCGGCGCCTGAGAGTGCGCTTGTTGAAGCGAGCACAGGCTACACAGGCTGAGACATCGTGGTCTGGGCCAAGGCAAGGAAGACAGTAAGAGTGGAAATCCTTATGAGGTATTTGTTTACCACAAGAAAGACAATTGTTAACTTTTTCAGTAATTTCTGACATCGGCTGAGGCAAGAAAAGGTCCCCAACGGGGTACTTAGCTTTTTTGATGACTTCGGAATCGAAGAATACAGGAGCTGACCGACCGGCACTTGCGAACTGCTTCTGCTTCGGGCACCGCGCGACAAGAAAGACTGAAGAAAATGGCGTCGGCTGATGCTTATGTACTCCAGCCGCTCTGACGTCAGAGAGAAATGCGACATCAGCCGACGTCGGACCCAGACTTTGGAATCCGGCCGACCAAGGGCTGCCTGAGGCAGGACAATCCCATATGTTATGACTGCAGTTGCATTCTTGAAGGACATCACACAGAAATTTACACATACATACACACACATATATATACAAACACACACACACACACACACACACACACACACACACACACACACACACACACACACACACACACACACACACACACACACACTTAAGGACTGGCATCATCTTGCAGACAATTCTAGGAAAGAAATGTGGGCCATACAGCAGTCCAGAAAAGACTTCAAGTGTCTGAAGGTTGACACAAATCAGGATCAAGATCGAAATTCAGTGACAGAAAAGAAAATAGGTATGCTCAGGGACTGGGAACGTTCAAGAATGTGGTACATGATGTCACAAGATGCATCAGCATGGTACAAGTGCACTTCTGAGCACAGAACAGTGCATAAAATGTTATAATGAAAATAATGAACCTACTCACAGACTCATGAAAAGGGATCTCAAAGTTAAATGACGCAGCACATCCTCTACTATCTTATCCCTTAATTTAACCATACTGTAACAGATGTCATCTGATTATTTCATAACATGTTCTGTGACCACCCCTTGCTTTTTATACATCATTACAGTGTTTTTTTTTGTTTATTTTTAAGACAAAGGAAATTATCATACTTGAACAAGGAGTAATAAAGGCTTCAAAATGTACTAATTACTACTCTTAAAACTAAATTTTAAACTGCACTTTACAAACACTGATGTATATTTAAGTATTTTCTAGTTTGCTCTTATCCATGGAGGGAGATGCAAGTCTCATATATGGCACTGCTGAGATTCTACATGTCCACTTCCTGAAAGTGGAGGTTATGGAGGCAGGCAAGCTGATTTTAATTCTACAGTGACTGAAAAGAGTACACTGTTACAGCAAAATATCTCACCTCTCTCTCAAAGCATGAAGTCATCAACAATTAAAAAACATATACAGACATGTCCATAGGATTGTAGGAAGTTACCAGGCTAATGGCCCTAGGGCTCTTACAAGCCTAGCCAAGTTCTACCATTATTTCCCACGATCAGCACCTACTGCCCCTGTCCAAGAGGGACATAGGTGGAACCCCAGGGTGAATTACAATCACCCATCCAATCATCCAGACAGCATTTGAAGAGGACCAATGAGCTGCTCTGTTTGACATAAAGTGGGAGTCTGTTCCAGAGGTCTGGTAACCTCTGGGAGACAAATCTGCCCCTCCAGCAGGTTCTATTAATGTCACATACCAGGTTAAGGTCTTTAGAGCAAGTAACCGCATGTACCATTTGACTTGCAGAGATACTGCATTTCCAATAAAGCAGGGTCAGAGATTGCCTTGTATGCAAGGCAGAGATTGCCTCTAAGTAGTCTGTATGAGGCAGAATAAAGTAACGGTGATTTCAGACAATTCACAAAGGACATATACTGAAAACCTAGAATTTTCGTTGTCAGGAACCTTTGTGGTCTCTCCAATTGCTGCACATGCTTGGAACGGTACATACCAAAAGGGCCATTGTACTCAATTATTGGCCTGATGAGGAAGAGTACAGGGAGGTTATAACTTCTTTTTTTCTGGAGGTAGTGCCCTTACTTATGAGATGAGCAATATAGAATGCCCTTCTTACCACTGTGGAGACATGGTGATCAAAGGTGAGGTTGCTCTCAATCTGACTGCCCAGGTTTTTCACCATCGAGTGCATACTTCAGGTGTTGTTACTGATGTGGTAGGAACATCGCCCTTACCCGAAAGGGATGATAATACATTTTTTGCCTTGAGTTTAAGGCCATGACTTTGACAGCAATCATTAGTTTGTGTAAGACCCTCTTGTAGGATGCTGACATTATTTGGAGATTCTGTGACCACTCCCGGTTTGCAGCCATCAGCAAACTTTGTCAGCCGCAGACCTTAAGTTTTGCTTGTACTTCAGGAGAAACAGATTCCAAACATTAGAAGTCCCAGAACTGATCCCGAACACCACTGGTTACAGGTCTCATGTTGAAGGTGGATACCCCTATTTTGACTATATGATTTCTATCAGTGAGCCAGTTAGTGACCCATCTAATGATACAAGGGTTGATACCTAGCTGGGTGAGTTTGTCAATGATGCCTGGCTGGGGGATAGTGTCAAATGCCTTGACTAAATCTAGGAAGGCTGTATGCACATTTTTCCTCCTCATCCAGGGCCTTACTGACTATCTCGAAGAAGTCCACCAGGTTTAACAGGCAAGATCTCCCTTTGACAAATCTAAACTGGATAGGATCAAGTGTTTTGAGATTACCTATATCTTTGTTGATAAGGCCCATGATGATTCGCTCCATGGCCTTGCAGATAAGGCTAGTCAGACTAATAGTTCCTAGAGTTCCCAGGGTCAGTGGAAGCACCAACCTTGTGCAAGGGAATAACGGTGGCCATTTTCCTTTCAGCTGGGATGAAGCCAGTGCTTAGACTATGACTGAAAAGAATGCCCAATGGTGTTGCTAATTTTTGTTGAAGCCCATGCAGAACACAGCCTGGGATGTTATCAGGTCCCATAGATGCAGTGTTCCTGGCTTTAGAAAGGGATTTTATGACCTGCTCTTTAGAGATACAAGGTAGGGGACAAGTAGCAGGGATGTCAAAGGGTATGTGTGCCGGGGACAGGAGAGTGAAGTTTTCACAGAACCTGTCAGCCAACAGGTTAGCTATGTTCACAGGCCCAGTATATGTGGTATCATTAACTACCAGTTCCGCACAAACCTGGGCTTTTCCTTTTAGGTTACAGATGTAACTAAAGAACGCCTTATGGTTGTCTTTAGTTGAGGAAGCTAATTTGGATTCATAGTTTGTTTTGGAGGACTTCACAAGAAGTCTTGTTTGTTTGTTTTAACTGATGAGGGAAGTGCTTCCAGTTTAGGGCTTGCTCCCTCTTGCTCTTGGACAGCAATTTCTTCCTCTTATTGTAAAGCCTGTTAATGCAGTTGTCCACCAGGCAGGTTTGCTCTTCCTTGAGGAGCTTGTTTTGGTCCTATCAGGTACGGCCAAGTCAATGCACTTATACAGGTGGTTGTATAAAGCACTGGTGTAAGACTTGGCATAGTTGCCAGTTCCATCTGAGGTGGAGGTGCAGAGAAGCTATTTATACTATCCCGTAAGAGGTTATAATCCATTTTGCAGACAATTTTTTCTGTTTAGTTGCAACATAGTACGAAAGCTCAGTCATGTCTCTCTTCATATAGTCCAGAGTGGTACATCTCAATTCGTTCACACCAACCTGGACTATGACAGTCATAACAGTATCTGTTGTTGAGAGACTCGAATGCATGTGTGATATGGCGTATCCTGGCACCTGACAGACAGATGATCATGACCTTTTCCTTATCCAGCCTGGTGAGAGGGGCATCTGCGTGCCTCATGATGGAATCACCTATCACTAATAGGTTTGGTTTTGTGGCTTGTCTGAAGGGCTTGACGGGTGAGACATTGGTACACGAGCTACTACATATATTGTGTATTGCAGACAAAGTATTGTGTAGCGTGCTTTGTTTGTGTTTGGGAGGTGTCTGGTGTTTAGGTATGTTTCTGATGAGGACCTCCACAAATGTAGGTATGTGTAATGTGAGTTTGGGTGGAGTAGGAGGTGAGGTGTGCATGTTGACAACCCACTCGTCATATGGGGTCTATATTAGTACAGCGAAGTACGAAAACAGCAAATACCAGTTGGGAGACACCAACTGTGCGAATATCGCAAACATCGCAAGAGTGAACGGAGATCGCAGTAGGGAATTCTTCCCTTTACTTCAATGTAGTACGATCTCTGAGTTGGTATTAGCTGGGGTGTAGGGGGTGCAGGGGGGCTTGCCCCCTACATAAAACACTGAAGTGAAAGTTTTCGTGTTGTAGTTTTTTATTTTTCGGATTAGAAATTTCCGTTATTCACACAGTTGGTGTCGCCCAACTGGTATTCGCTGTTTTCGTACTTCGCTATACTAATATAGACCCGTCATATGTACTAACTGGTGTAAGCCACGGTGGTACAGCGGTAGCGTTGTTGCCTCACAGCAAGAGGTTCTCCTGTTCGATTCATGGCTGGAGTGCCTCCTGTGTGGAGTCTGCATGTCCTCCCTGCGGTCGAGTGGTCTCCGAAAGACATGCGTGAATGGGTGTGCCTTCGCTGAAGGTTGGGTGTCGGGCTGACAATTCGGCACCATAAAAAATCTACTGCCAATCATTAGCGGACCATAGTTCCGCTGTGGCAACCCCTAACTGGGAAAAGCTGAAAAGACAAACAAACCAAATATGTACTAACTAGTGTGAGAGAGAGCATGGATTCAAGGTTCTTAATATAGCTGCATCTCTCACATGTTGAGTTTGTGTGGACTAGGAGAAGAGGGTTGTCGGTGAACATGAGGCAGTTGCAACAATGCCTTAGGATGCCCACGTCCACCAAGCTTGCTGAGGAAACTGTGGGAAATTGTCCATCCATAGTGTTAGGTAAATTTATATGGTCAGGAAAAGAGGTCGCACTTAGGAATGGCTAGTGGGTGACAGATGTGTTGGTACCGCTGAGGCTAGGCTTAGCGTTTCACCTGATAGTAGAGCAAGGCTGCATAAAACCTCTGAAGGGCCACAAGATAAGTGCTAAGGGAAAATTTAACAAGCAATATGTTTCCATCTAAAATCACCAACGTTGACCACCCCTATGTGGCAGTGCACAATGTTGCACTGCACGCAGACAGGTGCATACACAGGCCTTAAATAAAACAAGAGATAAACCCTTTAACTCAAAACTAGACAATAAAGGCACCCTCCCTGAGCACTACTCCACAATCACCTTCAATAAGATGGGACCCAAAAAACACACTCTCCTCCCACAAGGGTGCAGATGAGCTTTCACCTACAAGGATGGCTTGAATTGGATGCTTAGAAGTTACAAAACAGACAGAGAAATAGCAAACTTGGAACTGAGCTATGCTACAGTTGAACTAGTACTGTATACAGTAAAATGTGGCAAAATAACAGTTCAGACAATTCAAGAATGCAAATACAAATTAAATGTGCAATATAAGAGCAAAAGCAAGCACTTTACAGTTAGATGGAAGCAACTGACGCCTCAGATCATTCAGTATCTCAGTGTAGAGCTGGTTTTAGTGCTAAAGTGATACCAGTCTAGATTCAGCAAGTCTGGATCTAGCCCATGCTATAAAATGCAGAAATACTAGAAACTCAAACTGCATAAAATCACAGTCACAACTGCAAAACTATTTAAATAAAGCAGCAATTCACCAGCACTTGTCAGCTTAGAAGGGTGTAGGCCACACATTACCGCCACAAGAGTCTAGACCACAAACCTTCCTAATGTAAAACAACTGGTTTTTGAGCCCAGGTGCTTAAGCCAGAACTAAGACACTTCAGAAGACAGACCCCAATAGGCCTTCAATCAGCAATTTCCAGCTTAGAATTGTGTGGGTTATCCTCTCCTGCCACAGCAGTTTAGATCAGGAATCCTCCCTATGTAAAGTAACTGGTTTGGAACCCAAATGCTTAAACTAGAATAAAGACACTTAGAATAACCCACACAATAGGCCTTCACCAGAGATTCCAGCTCAGAAGGGTGCAGGCCACACTTTCCTGCCACAAGATTCTAGACCACAGCCCATCCACTGTAAAATAACTGGTTTGGAGTCCAAGTGCTTAAACTAGAACTAAGACGCTTTCAGAATAACAGACACAAGTCTTCAACCAGCAAATCACAGTTTACAAGAGTGTAGGCTATCCTCTCCTGCTGCAAAAGTTTAGACTACAAATCCTCCTAATGTAAAATAACTGTTTTGGAACCCAATTGCTTAAACCACAACAAAGACACTTGGAACAACAAGCACAATACGCCTTCACCCAGCAATTCCCAGCTTAGAAGGGCAGATGCCACCCTCTCCTCCAACAAGAGTGCAGACCGCAAACCTTCTTAATGTAAAATAAATGGCCTGAAAGCCACAAACAGAATATCAATTACAATTTAATCAGGCAACTAACATGCTGTAATAAATGCAGCAGAAAAAATTAAATTGAACACTAAGAACAAGCAGCAAAAGCAAAATAAAGTAATAAAGTAGGAATAGACACAAATGCATTTAAAACAGCTGAATTATTTATTTATTTATTTATTTATTTTTTTAAGTAGAAAGGGGGAAACAGAAGATAATTCAAGGTTAAGAAAATAAGGGGGTGGGCCTTCCCAAGTGATCTCACTGTACTCAATAGAATGAACTGATGCGATGGGACTGGGAGGAGTGTCCAATATCAACTGTATAGTAGAGGCAGTCAACTCAAAAGCCAAGTTTTAAGAACACAACAGTTGGGCAGGTGGGTGAGAAAAAATGGAGACGGAATCCGAACAGACAAACTAAGTGCAGTAACAAACAGATGGGATTATTTACAAGTGCAAGCACTGATAAATTCAACCAATAAATAAATGCAGCATAGGACTGTAAAATATCACTGAAACAGAGCAAGAACCAAACAAAATACTTATATCAGTTTAGTAATCCAGATGGTCTTAGAAACACTCCAATTTTGCAGCCAGACACAGGTAAACAGCTAGGCACAAAAGAGCAGTGTCTACAAAGTCAAGCTGCAAGTGTCTATTTTATCAGCCTTCGAAACACTTGCTTTGTCAAAAAACAACATTACAGGATGGCAGAGAATCATCTCAGTACGAGGCACCAAGCCAAAAAATGGTGAAGATTATTAACCCATCTTAAGTAAACACAAAGTTTAGAAGCTTAGTTTAACAGAGACGACAAAGTAAAGTTACAAGAATGATGTGCTTAAACTTGATACCAACAGCTTTTTTGACTGCCATTCTTAGTTCTGTAACACCGCCAAACTTCTTGGAGATTGTTTTGACAACTGGGACATAGGCCATTGGAATCACTTCAATAGGAATGCCATTCTTCCACTGATCACCGAGGTTCAAAGAGTCCTTCCTGCAAAGAGGTTAAGGAGAATCAGGTTACAGTCAAAAGTGCCAATAAGCCATTGCATGCTGTAAAGCAGCAACACAAAACTGCTACAAGGAACAGTGATCATTAATATGACCTATAGAACAGCTTCATAAATAGTAGCATATGCAAACAAAAAGACTAAATTGTGTTCTGAAGTCAACACCGTACACAAGAAAAATCCTCATAAGAGCATTACAACTTAAGGGATACAGCAAAATGAAAACCACTAAAAAAGGAAATCTATCACCATAAAGATGGCTAAGAAACTACGGATATAAGTGCCTACAATATCAAGTTATCTTGAGGGACCTTTTAGTAATTAAACATTATCTGGACTTGAATTCCCCTGAGGCTACACAGTTACTCAAACGTCTGTCCCACCAGCCATATCAAAAGAAACAGTCTTTTGCACACAAACAAGTACCTGCAAATCTGCATAACACACATGCTCACCAAAGCTTCTCTAATTCCCATTCCTCCAAATGAAATCAGGAGACCTTCATGGTAGTAAAATTCCTATACTTAAATATATTCATAAATTCACATCGGTAAGCAAAAGTACAGTTGTCTATACTTACCATAAATGTAGATGTTAGGGTATATTCACTGTTGCAGTCATTACATTTGGGTAATCTGCTGGCAAGTTGCCCTCAGTCGGCCTGATTAACAAAGTCTTGGGTCCTGCGTCGGTTGCTGTCGCTTCTTCCATGACATCAGGCCGTCAGGGGTATAAAACATGCAGCTGACAACATTACACCAGCTTTTCCTGCCCCAGATGTCAGGTGCCCACCAAATGGGGAGCAAATATATATATATATAGATATATAGATATATATATATATATATATATATATATATGTATATATATAAAAATAATTTAAAACACAAAACATATACCTCCAAACAAAAGCAAATACACCAAAAAGGCTTGTAATCATAGTAAAAGAAAGGAGAGGGCTGGAGGGAGGGTAACCAGGACTGCAACAGTGAATACACGCGAACATCTACATTTATGGTAAGTGTACACAACTGTACAATGTTCTTCGTGTTTCACTGTTGGTCATTACATTTGGGTAGAATCCCAAAGCTATGGTTGGGAGGATGGGTTTATACAGCATTAGGAGCAGCTATAAGGCCCTGCAGGACAGCAGTGGCAAAGCCAGCCCTGGAATTGGAGAAGAGAGGTAAATGATAATGTTTCGTGAACTTATGAACTAAGCTCCAGGTAGCAGCTTCTAGAATGTCTCTGGTAGGAACCCCTCTGAGAAGGGCTGCAGAAGTAGATGCAGCCCTGGTGGAATGAGATCTGATCCCCTTGGGGATAGGTTTACCATGGTGCATATAACAGAAATGAATACAATGGCTTATCCATTTGGAAATAGTCGGCTTTGAAATAGCCTTTCCCTCTGCCCCTGCAGCAAATGCCACCAATAGTTGTTCAGATTTTCTTAGAGATTTTGTCCTGTTTAAGTAGAATCTAAGTTGTCTGTGTACATCCAATGAATGCAGAATCCGCTCACCCTTGTTCTGTGGATTGGGGAAGAAAGTTGGCAGATGAATGGTCTGAAAGCCACACTGGATACCACCTTAGGCAAAAAGGATGGACTGGTCCTGAGAGCCACCCTGTCCGGGTAAAAAATAATGAAAGGCTCCACTGCCATAAGAGCCTGTAGTTCTGAAATCCTTCTAGCTGAAGTGACTGCTAAAAGGAAAGCTGTTTTCCAGGAGAGAAATTCTAGGTTGCAGTAGCAGCTGGATCAAAATATAGAGTGAGTTTTTCCAAACAAAAATTGAGGTCCCATGCAGGAGTTGGTGCTCTCCTGGGAGGTCTTACATTTTTGGCCCCTCTAATATACTGCTTTAGCAGAGGATGAGAGAAGAGGGGAGGTTCTGTGTTGTAATGAGATGAAATGGCAGAGGCATGGATTTTTATGGAAGAAAAAGGTAGGCCCTTGTGAAGCATCTCAGTTAAGTATTGCAGAATCTGAGGAATAGTGGGCATTGCTGTGCTTATTCCTTGTGATTGGTTCCAGGCACAGAATCTTTTCCATTTGTCAGCATAAGATTTTCTAGTACTAGGCCTTCTAGCCTCCAAAATGACATCCATCACAGGTTTGCTGAGAGATGCCAAGGGTGAAATTAGTTAGCCACGCTGCAGGATTCAAAGTTTGGAGAAGAGTGTGCAGAATTTGGTAGTTCTGCTGAGACAGTAGGTAAGGTGCCTGAGGCAGGTGCCACAGAGGAAGGTGTGACGCATTGCGCAGGAGTGGGTACCAGTGTTGGCGAGGCCAGTCAGGAGCAATCAGAATCATTTCTGGTCTGTCCCGTCTGACTTTTAGTAGGACTTTGGAGAGCAGAGGTAGAGGGGGGGAAAACAGACTGATAGAGCATCCACTTTCCAAGCTTTTTTTGTGATGAATTCTTGTGCAAAATTTGTCCAACTGATAGTTCTGAGTTGAGGCAAAAAGATCTATGGCTGGGCTCCCCCATTTGCATGTCAACATGTTGAAAACTTGAGGTTCCAGTTTCCATTTGTGTGGGTCCATAAGATTTCTACTTAGTTCGTCTGACAGAGTATTTAGCTTTCCTGGCAGGAATTGGGCTTGTAGATGTATTTGATAAGTCAAGGCCATGTTCCACAATGCCATGGCTAGTCTGCAAAGGGGGTAGGAATGTGTACCCCCCTACTTGTTTATGTACCACATGACTGTGGTGTTGTCTGTCTTTATCAGTAGTTGTCCTGGATGAAGGTAGTCCTTGAAGGCTGCCAGAGCATTCTGTACAGCTAGCATCTCTTTCTGATTGATATGTAGGTGCATTTGATTTGGGCTCCATTTGCCCTGAATGCATTTCCCTGCCAGATGCGCCCCCCCCAAGCATAGTCTGATGCGTCTGTAGTTAGGGTTTGGGCGGTAGGGGGTGGAGTAAATGGCAGTCCCTTGTTTTGGTGGCTGGCCTCTGCCCACCATGGGAACTCTAGTTGCAGGCAAGGTACAATAGGAATAATTGTTTCCAGGCTGTGACAATGTTGACTCCATAAACTTTTTAGGTACCACTGAAGTTTCCTCATATGCAGTCTTGCATATGGAATTAGAAGAATGCAGGAGGCCATGAACCCCAAGGTCTGCAGAATTTGTCTTACAGATAGCTGGGTTTTTGTGGCCACCTGTTTGAAGTAAGTCATCAATTGAATTTGCTTTTCTGGCGTAAGGCAAGTCATCTGGGCAGTTGTATTCAATCTTGCACCCAGGAATGTAATTTTTTGAGAGGGTACCAGTTGTGATTTCTTTTCGTTTATGGTGTACCCTAGACAAGTTAGAACCCTTTTTACAAATGCCAGATGCTTTAGATGAGTGTCCTTGTTTTCTGCCTGAATTACACAATCGTCCAGGTATGGATATATTTGAATATTTATTTGCCTGCAAAATGCAATTACTGGTGCCAAGCACTTTGTGAAGACCCTGGGCGCAGTAGATAAGCCAAAGGGCAGTGCAGAGAACTGGTAATGCAAGTAGCCTGCTTTGAAGAGGAGGCATCTTCTGCAAGATTCCCTGACTGGGATATGCAGGTAAGCCTCTTTTAAGTCTAGAGTTACCAACCAGGCATCTTTGCCTAGGATAGGTAGTAACTGTTGAGTCAGCATCTTGAATTTTGGAATGTCCAGAAATGTATTTAGAATGGATAAGTCCAGAATTGGATGCCATGATTTGTCTTTTCTGGGTACCAGGAAAAGTCTTAAATAGAAACCTTGTCTCTTTTCCTCTTCTGGTACTGGCTGAATAGCCCCCATATTCATGAGGGACAAAACTTGCTTATGGGCCTCTGCCCACTGATTTGGAGGCAGATCTGGCCATCCGTTTGGAATTGGCAACGTGTGGAAATGAAATCTGTATCCCTTGGATACCATATTTAAAACCCATTGGTCCTGGGTAATCAGTTGCCAGTTTCGTGCATGAAGTGCCAGCTTTCCCCCCAAAGGGGCGGCCAAAAGGTAAGTGCTTGGTGATTGTAGAGGAAACTCATTGAGACTGTTTACAATAGGGAGGTGCCTTGTTGCTTCCAGGTTTGGAGGTGGAGGCACCCCATTGTTTTGTTCTAAAAGGTCCATGTGACTGAAACCTGGAGCCTTTGGAATGTCTGGATTTGACTTGAGCGGCTCTCGAGGGAACTGGAAAGGACCAGTTCTTAGTAGGCCAGCACCTACTAAATCTGTGTGGCTGCACTTGTAAGAAATCTTTCACAGTTTGCATAGATTTAGCTTTATCTTCCATCTTTTTTAAACCTCTTCAGCCTTATTACCAAAGAGACTGTCCTGTTGTAAAGGAGCATCCAACAATTTTGCTTTAACATGGTCAGGCAGATTTTGCTCTTTGAGCCAAGCATGCCTTCTTATCACAGATCCAGTTACAGCAGCCCTGCAAGAGGCCTCCAAAGAATCAAAACCACATTGCAAAGTATGTTTTCCAACTTGTTCAGCTGAATGTAATAAATCCTGCAACTCATTTTCCACACAGAGATCAACATAATTTTCTGTTTAAGTATGAAATTGACAGTTTAAAGTCCTGATTGCCAAGGTTGCAGACACTTACCCCATCTATCCAGCGCCCTGGAATCTCTGTCAGAAGAGGTAGGATTTTTAGCAGTAGAGGCCTTAACACCCTTGGGACCCTGAAACTGGTTTCAGGATCAGCAGTAGGGTTTTTGAAAAGGAATTTGTGGGAGTCAGGAACCTTGTAGTATCTGTCTGGCTTACTAGGAGCTGGAGGCAGAGAATCAGGAGTCATACTGGATTCTGAAAAAAACATCAACAACAATGTCTAGAACAGGAGGTATAGCCAAAGGCCTATGCTGAGGAAGAAGAAGAAAATCCCTAAGTCTCTGTTTAGATTCAGAGAAATCCTGACTTTCCCAGTGGAATTGTTCTCTTAAGGTATGTAAAGTTTCTCCAAAAGAGAAATCCTCAGTAGGAGAAGCACAAGGGATGGAATCTTCTGCATCAGACTCCTCATAAGTAGGTATAGATAAATCCTGTTCAGAAGAAAAATCAGAAGAAATAGAAACCTGATCTGAAGAGTCATAGTCAGTGCCTTGCCTAGGCCTCTTAGCAGGAGGGGGATGGCTACCCCTGATCAAGGTTATTAAATCTTCAGCCATTTTCATCATTTGTTTTTTGGGCATTGGGCCCTGCACACGTGGCCCAAGCGTCAGTTTTTTAGACATAGAAGTAGATTTTGGCCTTAGTTTTGAAGATGGCGTCTGTTTAATATACAAATCTTTAGGCCTGAAAATACCCTCAGAAGCCGGTGCCTGCACAGCAGCTCCGGACCCATCTAAGGTAGAGACATCCGTGGGTTCAATACTTAAAGCATCTCGCGGCATTCCGGACTCCAAATGGGTCTCAGCAGAGGCCTGCGAATCAAAAGTAGCTGGTATCAGGGGCTGCAAAAGCGCCTCACTGAGTACCGGCGACGGGCTTAGGAGAAGCGTCGTCGGTTTTGGACTTCGGTCTGTCTCTGTCTTTTTCTTTGTGTTATTTAGGTATTCCGGTAGTCGGTTGCTAACCAACATTTCTAGATA
Source organism: Protopterus annectens (assembly GCF_019279795.1). NCBI lineage: Eukaryota > Metazoa > Chordata > Ceratodontiformes > Protopteridae > Protopterus > Protopterus annectens. Next base: position 562,877,901 of record NC_056741.1, on the reverse strand, counting down.
GTTAAATCTTGAGCCAAAATATTTAGAAGCAAAAATATACTGACGTTTACTCGTGCGCTGATTAAATTTAGCATAAAACTGACAGCAAGGCACGTTGTGGTCAGGGCCTAGGCAAGAAATACACAATAAATGAACAGCCTTATGAGGTATTTGCTTCCCATAAGTAATGCAATTATTAACTTTTACTGACATCGGTAAGGAGCAAGAAAAAGTTTTCCCAATGGGGTACTTAGCTTTTAGTTGAAAACTTTGGTTCTGAAACTCGAAAACGAAAATTTCAGGAGTCGGCCAACCAGCACTTGCAAACTGCTTCTGCTTTGGGCACCGCATGGCAAGAAAGACTGATGTAATGGCGTCGGCTGCATGTTTTATACCCCTGACGTCATGGAAGAAGGGACAGCAACCGACGCAGGACCCAAGACTTTGTTAATCAGGCCAACTGAGGGCAACCTGCCAGCAGATTACCCAAATGTAATGACTGCAGCAGTGAAACACGAAGAACATCTTGGTACTTTAAAAACCCCAACAGCCTTAAAGGGGAATGGGAGGGGTGCAAATGTGGTCACATGATGCAAGAATTCAAAAAATGATTATGAGGAGGGTGTATATTGACATCCAAGTTGCATTATTTCAAATGTCCGCACACTAATGGCTGCCAGTATGCTAATAAATTTGGTTACAAGACAACTGTAATCCATGTAACAATGCCCCTGAATATCAGAGTTTTGATCCCCTACAACAGCAGGACCACCTTCTGTTTGCTGGAGCTCCTCCTCATCTTTGGATCTCTGATTCTGCCTTAAAACTCCTCCTCCCAAGTCTGTTTCAAATACGCTACAGGAGGTGAACAGCAGATGTCACCTAATCCAGCTGCATCATTCATGCTGTCATAAGTTTTTTTTTTTTTTTTGGTTTGTGTGCGTTAAACTCCCATTGCATGCTGGGTGACATTATGGATGGGTATGAACATGCAAACTGTGGGATAACTGCCATCACCTATGAAGTGGTCAATGCTTCCCTATGCCTTGCCAATATTGCATCTACTGCTGCTTCTGCCAATAGCCTCCAGTCTCCATTGAGAGCTGGGATGCTAGAGGAGCCCAAACTGTGTAAGCTACACTTACCCATTAATGGTAGATGTTTGAATTCCTCACTGTTGCTGTAGCCTTTAGGCTACATCAGTTGTTCCTCTACCCAGGAAACAACCTCCAGTCAGCTTCACAAAGCCCTGCCGTTCACCACCACCGCTGCCAAATATTCACTTTGACTGCTGATTGGCTAGCAGCAAGAAGGGAAATCGGCAGTCAAGGTGAAGACCATCAGGAATTTCTTGCCCATACAGGCAAAGAGACAGAGAGAAGAGCCTAAAACTCTTGAACCAAAAAGCAACCAAAAAAATATATAAAGCAAAAACAACTATATACGAGTAGCGTGATGGAGAGTGGGTGTGGTTACCGCAACAGTGAGGAATTTGAATATCTACCATTATGGGCAAGTGCAACTTACACAACCGTATTATGGTCATCATTCCCGCTGCTATAGTAGCCTTTAAACAATACGTGTTGATTACACAAGCCTATCCAGTCTGGGATGAGAAATGCTTTGGATACGCAAGACCATGAATGAACCTAGTAAAGCTCTCCATGGAGCTTGGAAAGGAATCCAGTTTGTAATGCCTTGTAAAACAATGTACATAAGACCGTGTAGCTGCCTTTAAAAACTTCTAGAATCCACCCTTTCCTGTATACCATCCAAGAAAACAAAGCTCTAATACAATGTACCTTAATACTGCCAGGAACTGATATCCAATGGTGGGTATAACAAAAAGCAACAGCTGAGGACAACCACCCGGAAATTCTCAGTTTTGCACAGGATGTTTATTTTACTGTCCCTTGGTGAGAAACATCTGATCAACTTTTCTAAAGGACTTAATTCTGTCAAGATGGTACCTGAGCTGCCTATGCGCAGAATATGTAAAATCCTCTCTCCATGGTTTTTAGGTTCTGGGGAGGCAAATTGGAGCGTGATGTCTTGACTCAAAGCAAATTAGGAGACCACTATGAGCATAAGGGAGGGGTCTGATCTTAATGTGACCCTATCTCTGTGGAATATGAGGCAAGTCTGACCCACCACAAGAGCTTGCAACTCGGATACTCTTCTTGCAGATGTCACAGCAATAATAAGTACAGCTTTCCAAGTCAAGAACCTTATCAGCTTGATGGGCAGGTTCAAAAGGTGACAGCCAACTTCTCCAGCACAAAGAGGAGCAACCTGTTTACGAGCAGGTCAGAAAATATTTTACCATAAACAGACAGGAGGATCCATAAGCAATCATGCTGAAATGGTTGCAAGATGAACCTTAACAGAAATTAAAGAGGTCAGAGAAAAGTAGCTCACACCACTGGAACAATATCCTTGAGGGGTCCTGGTTATTGGCTAGGTACCAACTAGAAAATCACATCACCTACCAACATAGGACTTTTCTAGTGGCAGTTTTTTTGTCTCCTTTAGTACCTGGTGCATGGTTTCTTAAAAACAAAGTTACTTAGAATCAAAATATTGAGGCAGTCAGCTGAGACATACTACACTTGGGATGCAGCAAACTCCCCCCTGCCTTCTGCAAGATCCAGTCTGGGAGGAAGCTAGTGATAACTGCCCTTCTCCTTTCTTAGGGAATTGGCTAACAAATGTTGCCCGAGCCAAAAGGGAGTCACCACAATGATCTTCGGACAGTCCTTCTGAATCTTTAGAATGACCCTGGATATCAGTGGAAAAGCAAAGCGTACAGGAACAATCCTGTTCAAGGAAAAGAAAAAGCATCTGCCTTCCAGGCCTTCCTGCATGTAGTCCTGGAGCAGACATTTCCAACTAACTGTTGTGTGTGGAGGCAAAAAGGTCAATTTCTGGTGTTCTCAGCTGGATGAATTCCTGACCCCCCCCCCCCCCCCCCCGTGCAATTTCCATTTGCGAAGGTCACTCTTGGTCCTGTTCAACCTGTTTGCCAAAAGAATGTTGCTGATGGTAAGCAAAATGCCTGTAGAGTAAGGCTGTGCATAACAGCAATATCTCAGGCTACCATGGATATTCTGCACAGAGGGTAGGATCTGGTACTCTCTTGCTTCATTTATACTACTGTGGTGTTGACTATAAATATTTGTTATGGTCCTGGGGAGTACAGATGACTTACAAGTGTATTCAACACCCTCAGTGACATCTCATGTTTGTATTTTCTGGTTTGCCTCTTCTTTTCCAAACACCCTGCACTTTTATCTCCATTGGTCCCAAAGCAAAGTCTGAGGTAACTGTTAGACTGTCTGGAGGTGGAAGGGAAAATGACATACCTAGACTCTGATAAAAAATGGTCTCTCCACCTTTTCACAAACCCCAAAAATGGAATCTGGAATGTCAAGGGATGTCGACACTGGGACCATATAGGTTTTAAGTACTACTGAATTTCTATCATGTGGAATCACGAGAATCATGGATGCCATGAGACCCAAAATCAGGATCCTGAGAAATTCCCAGGTTGCAACAGTAGTCTTGGAGTGAGGAAAAGTACAGTTGTGTACCTTCCATAAATGTAGATGTTAGAGTGTATTCACTGTTGCAGTCATTACTCTTGGGTTATCTTGCTGGCAGGCTACCCGCAGTCGGCCAGAATTCCAAAGTCTAGGTCCGGCGTTGGTTGCTGTCGCCTCTTCACTGACGTCAGTGCGCCAGGGGTATAAAAGATACAGACGACACCATTTTCTTTAGTTTTTCTTGCCCCAGATATCAGGTGCCCCAAATAGGTAGGCTGAAAAATATCAATAAGAAATGCATGCACAAAAATAACATTTCCTTCATCTACAAGCAAATACACCAAAAAGGTTGTACAGGATAGTGAAGTGCAGATAAATCCCAGCAAAGAGAAGGGGGATGGTGGGTGGGTAACCTGGACTGCAACAGTGAATACACTCGAACATCTACATTTATGGTAGGTACACAACTGTACTATATTCATCATGTTTCACTGTTGCAGTCATTACTCTTGGGTAGAATCCCAAAGCTGAGGATGAGTGCCTGGCTAAATAGGATTAGGAGAGGCTATGAGGCCCTGCAGAACTGCAGTGGCAAAGCCTGCTCTGGACTTAGAGTAGAGAGGCAAGTGGTAGTGCTTTGTAAAGGTGTGCACTGAACTCCAAGTTGTAGCCTCTAAGATTTCTTTGGATGGTACTCCTCTGAGGAAGGCTGCTGAAGTGGCTGTTGCTCTGGCGGAATGAGGCCTAATGCCCTTAGGCACTGATTTAACATGTTGAGAATAGCAGAAACGGATGCAATAGCCTATCCATTTAGAAAAGTACAGTTTTGTACCTACCATAAATGTAGATGTTCGAAGATCCACATTGCTGCAGTCCTTACATATGGGGGTAGTCCGCTGTCCTCGGTCGGCCCGAATACCAAAGTATTAGGCTGACGTCGGTCAAGGCACTTAAAACTGACATCAGGACGTCAGGGTACAAAAGCGCATGACCGACGTCATTTCCTCAGTCTTTTCTTGCCCCAGATGTCAGAAGGCCCTAACAAGAAAGGCCAAAGCCAAAAACCAGCAAAACCTAACCAACCACCCGTGCACTAACCATATTTACACTATGTACAACACAAACCACACCACCACCTTCAACAACAGAGGGGAAGGAGGGAGGTAAGTGGACTGCAGCAATGTGGATCTTGAACATCTACATTTATGGTAGGTACAAAACTGTACTATGTTCTTCATCTCACATTGCTGCAGTCCTTACATATGGGTAGAATCCCAAAGCAGAGGTAAGGGAGGATGGCAAAACTATAAGGAATTAGGAGCTGCCAACATGCCTTGCAAAATTGCAGTTGCAAATCCAGCCCTAGATTTAGAGTAAAGTGGAAGGTGGTAATGCTTAGAGAAAGTATGCACTGAACTCCAAGTAGCTGCTTCCAAAATATCTTTAGTAGCCACCCCCCTTAAAAAGGCTGTAGAAGTGGCAGTAGCCCTAGTGGAATGAGGCCTAATCCCAGCTGGAATCTCCTTACCATGATGGGAATAACAGAAAGCAATACAAAACCCAATCCACTTAGAAATAGTTTGTTTTGAAACAGGTTTGCCCTGAGAACCCAAAGCAAAAGAAACAAACAACTGCTGAGACTGCCTGAACCCTTTAGTTCTGCTCAAATAATATCGCAACTGTCTGTGTATATCCAAAGTGTGCAAAATCCTTTCCCCTTTATTTTGGGGGTTTGCATAAAAAGTAGGCAAATGAATAGTTTGGTTTAAAGCCACACTAGAAACCACTTTAGGCATAAAAGAAGGGTTAGTACGCAAAGACACCCTGTCCTTGTGGAAAATTAAGAAAGGCTCAACTGCCATAAGGGCCTGTAATTCAGAAACCCTTCTCAGAGGTAATGGCCAACAAAAAGCAGTCTTCCAAGATAAATATTTCAACTCTGCCGATGCTGCAGGCTCAAAAGGTTGTAGAGTGAGTTTCTCCAACACAAAATTGAGATCCCAAGCAGGAGTAGGAGCTCTACGTGGGGTCTTATATTTTTGCCCTCTAAGGAATTGCTTAAACAAAGGCTGAGAAAATAATGGTGGGTCACAGTCATAGTGAGCAGAAATTGCTGCAGCATGAACCTTTATAGAGGAGAAGGACAAACCTTTGTCCAATAACTCAGTAAGGTATTGAAGCGCAACACTTAAATTAGGTTTAGAAACATCAAAATCCTTTGCAGTACTCCAAAATAAAAATCTCCTCCATTTATCTGCGTAAACTTTCCTTGTACTAGGCCTTCTGGCCTCCAAAATAACATTCAAAACTTGTTGTGGAAGCTGAGACCCTCCAGGGTTTAAAACAGAATATGCCAGGCTGTCAGATGTAGAGAATGAAGTTTGACATTGAGTAAATGACTGTTCTCCTGAGACAGCAGGTGAGGAATCGAAGGCAAAGGCCATGGAGGCTTCTGTACCAGACTTCTCAGTAATGGGTACCAGTGCTGTCGAGGCCAATCTGGAGCTATTAAAATCATCCTTGGCTTGTCTTGTCTGGCCTTTAGTAGTACCTTTGGGAGGAGAGGCAGAGGCGGAAAGGCATACACATGAAGATTGCTCCAATTGAAAGAAAGAGCATCCACTTTCCAAGCCGAGGGATGAAACCTTTTTGTGCAAAACTTTGGCAGCTGGTAATTTAGTGGAGAAGCGAACAGATCTATGTCTGGAGTTCCCCATAACACTGTCAATCTCTGAAATACATGAGGATCCAATTTCCACTCGTGGGGATCCATAATTTGTCTGCTCAACACATCTGCTAAGGAGTTCTGTGCTCCTGGCAGAAACCTTGCCTGAAGATTTAGCTGTAAACTGAGAGCAGTCTCCCACAAAATCATTGCTTGTCTGCATAGAGGATAAGAATGCGTTCCCCCTTGCTTGTTGATGTACCACATGACAGTTGTGTTGTCTGTTTGAATCAACACCTGCCCTGGAAGAAGTAAATCCTTGAAAGCTATCAATGCAAATTGGACTGCTAACATCTCCTTCAAGTTGATATGTAGATGTTGAAGTCTGGCAGGCCACGTGTCTTGTATCCATTTTCCATTTAGATGAGCTCCCCAAGCTTTGTCTGAGGCATCTGTCGTTAAAATCTGACTCGCCTCTGGCCGGGTCACAGAGAGTCCCTTGTTTAGGTGACATTCCTGAGCCCACCACAAAAATTCCTTTTGAATGCAAGGTATTATTTGAATGACAGTGTCCAAATCTTGGCAGTGCTGTGTCCATACATTCTTGAGATACCACTGTAGCTTCCTCATATGCAGTTTGGCATTGGGAAGTACCAGAATACAAGATGCCATGAACCCCAAGGCTTGAAGGACTGTCCTTGCAGTCAGCCTGGACTGATGAGACAACTGATGGAAGTAAAGAGAAAGATTCTTTTGTTTGTCCGGGGTCAAAAGGCCATCTGGGATGCTGTATTCAGTCTCACACCCAGAAAGCACATGTCCTGAGAGGGTACTAGACTGGACTTTATTTCGCTCACAGAATACCCCAGGCATCTTAACACTGCCATCACATACTGTAAATGATGAAGAAGTTCGTCCTTTCCTTGGGCCAGTATCAGGCAATCGTCCAAATAAGGATAGATCTGTATTCCTCTTAGCCTGAAAAAGCTACCACTGGAGCCAGAACCTTCGTGAACACTCTGGGCAGTAGATAAGCCAAAGGGCAATGCAGAGAACTGATAATGTGAAGTCCCAGCCCGAAAACGCAGATACTTCCTGCAACTGGGCCTGATAGGAACATGAAGGTAAGCCTCCTTGAGATCCAGGGTCACCATCCAGTGATCTTTGCCCAGCAGAGGTAAAAGCTGTTGTAACGTTAACATTTTGAACTTGGGAATGTCCAGATATGTGTTAAGGATGGATAAATCCAAAATTGGTCTCCACGTGTTTCCTTTCTTTGGTACTAGAAACAGGCGAGAATAAAATCCTAGGCCCACTTCTGGCAGAGGAACTGGTTGTATGGCCCCTATTTGAAGTAGTAGAGAAATTTGTTTGCGAGCCTCTAGTCTTTGCTGAGGAGGAACGTCCGGCATGCCTTTGAAAGGAGGCAAGGTATGGAAATAAAACTTGTAACCCTGGTGTATGATATCCAATACCCATTTGTCTTGGGTAACCAACATCCAATTTTCCTTGAAGAGTGCTAACCTTCTTCCCAAAGGTGCTGCCAGGCAAGAAGGATCTGGCAGCTGAAAAAATAGGTCATTGGGCCTGTTTACGAAAGGACTGGCCCCTGCCCTCACCCGAAGATTGTGCAGGGGAACTCCCAGTTCTAGGCCTGAAAGAACTCTGAGCTCTGCCCCTACCACGTCTAGATCTACCCCTAGACTGAGAATCATAAGAAGGATACGTCCACCCCTTAGCAGGCCAATTCCTACTAAACTTGGAGGCTGAACTTGCAAAAAATCTTTAACAGTCTGCATAGACTTAGCCTTGTCTTCCATTTTCTTCAAGACTGACTCCACAGGTGAACCAAACAACACATCAGACTGCAAAGGAGCATCCAAAATCCTTGTCTTAACATGGTCAGATAAATTCTGATCCTTCAACCAGGCGTGCCTGCGAAGAACTGAGCCAGTGGCAGCCACCCTAGACGAGGCCTGCACAGCATCAAAACCACACTGTAATGAATGCTTACCCACCTGTTCAGAGACATGCACCAAATCTTGCAATTCTTTACACTCAATGCCTTCTGCCAGAGCATCCACCTTAGATTTCAATTGAGAAAGAAGAAAGTTTTGATATTTCAACATATGAAACTGGCAATTCAAAGCCCTCATAGCTAAAGTAGAAGATGTATAGACCTTCTTTCCCCATCTATCCAAAGCTCTGGCTTCTTTATCTAGAGGAACCGGATTTTTTACAATAGAGGCCTTGACACCCTTAGGTCCCTGACTAATATAGTTTCTGGGTCCGCCCTAGGACTCTTATAAAGATATTTGTGAGCCTCAGGCACCCTGTAATACCTATCCGGCTTAACAGGAGCAGGCGGCAGAGAATCAGGATTAAGGGAAGCCTCTGCAAACACATCTTCCACAACATCCAGAACAGGGGGTATAGCCAAAGGCCTATGCTGGGGTAACAGCAAAAACTCCCTAAGCCTTTTCCTAGAATCAAAGAAGTCCTGACCTTCCCACTTAAAATGTTCCCTCATAGAATGAAGTGTCTCTGAAAAAGAAAAATCCTCTGGAGGAGAAGCAGAAGGAGTGGAATCATCTGCATCAGAATCAGAATAAGGAGAGTACTCCTGCAAGTCTTCAGCCGAAGACTCTGAAACATCCGAAGCTTGTTCAAAACTTCCCAACTCTGGCTCCACCCTAGGCCTCTTATCAGGAGGGGGCATAGAACCTCTAATCAGAGTAATCAAATCTTCTGCATTTTAAGCATGTGCTTCTTAGGCACAGACCCTGCTGAACTAGGAGTGACCCCAACAGGAGCTAAAACTGGCCTGCCTCTGGGAGAAGCCTTGGAAACCGAAGGAGAAGGCCTAACCACCCTAGGAAGGGAGGGGAGTACAGTAACTTGAGAAGCCCCTTCAGCCTGACCTGTCTCCTGAGAGACTACCTCCTGCAAAATCAAAGTCTCCCCCTGAGACTCCAGAGAAGTCTCCGTCGGAACCACCGGTTCCACTGAAGCCTCTAAAGAACCGGCGTCCGGAACGGACGACTCATCTTGCCTGGGATTAACTGCTTTGTCTTTGCGCTTCTTCGAAGCGGGCCGGAGAATCCGACGGCATATTATAATTGCACCGCTTCCCAAAGACCAGCCTAGCACAATCTAACCTTCGCAATAGTGCTTATTGAACCTAGCACAAAAGCGACACCCAACAACGTCGTGCTCAGGCCCCAAACAAGGAATACACAAAGAATGATAATCCCTATGCGGTATCTGTTTCCCACAAGAAATACAGTTATTCACTTTTTCTGACATCCGGTAAAACACTGAGGCAAGAAAAAACCAAAATAATCCCCAACGGGGTACTTAGCCAACTTGGATTCGGTCTGAAACTCCGAATTCGAAAAATTTCAGAACGCCGAACGGCACTTGCAATGCTGCTTCTGCATGCGGCAAAAAAGACTGAGGAAATGACGTCGGTCATGCGCTTTTGTACCCTGACGTCCTGATGTCAGTTTTAAGCGCCTTGACCGACGTCAGCCTAATACTTTGGTATTCGGGCCGACCGAGGACAGCGGACTACCCCCATATGTAAGGACTGCAGCAATGTGAGATGAAGAACATCAGTCTGTTTTGAGATAGCCTTTCCTTGTGATCCTGCAGCATATGACACTAAAAGTTGCTCAGTCTTTCTGAAAGCTTTAGTTCTGTCCAAGTAGAAGCGTAACTGCCTGTGTATGTCCAAAGAATGCAGAATTGCCTCACCCTTGTTCTGTGGATTTGGGTAAAAGGTAGGCAAGTGAATGGTTTGATTGAGGGCCACACTGGACACCACCTTAGGCATAAATGTAGGGTTTGTCCTCAGAGAAACCTTGTCTGGATTAAAAATGATGAAAGGTTCCACAGCCATGAGTGTTTGCAACTCCGAGACTCGCCTTGCAGAGGTTATGGCTAGGAGCAGAGCTGTTTTCCAGGATAAGAATTTAATATCAGCTGTTGATGCTGGCTCGAAAGGAGGCAGTGTGAGTTTTTCCAAAACATAATTGAGGTTCCATGCCGGAATTGGTGCTCTACTTGGAGGCCTAATGTTTTTGGCCCCTCTGAGGTACTGCCTTATTAGAGGATGAGAAAAGATAGGTGGTTCTGTATTGTAATGTGCAGAAATGGCAGAGGCATGAATCTTAATTGATGAGAAAGAAAGACCTTTGTTCAGCATCTTAGTTAGGTATTGTAAAATCTGAGGAATATTTGGTACAGACGTGTCAATGTCTTGTTTCTGGTTCCAAGCACAGAATCTCTTCCATTTTTCTGCATAAGATTTTCTGGTACTGGGCATCCTGGCCTCCAAGATAACATCAATAACAGCTTTTGAAAGAGGAGTTTTCTGAATGGTTACATTATCCGCCATGCTGCCAGATTTAAGGTCCTGAGTTTGCTGTGCAGGATCAGATTGTTTTGTTGGGTCAGCAAGTGAAAAGTTTGAGGCAATATCCATGCTGGACCTTGAGACAAGCTCTTTAGGATTGGGTACCAGTGCTGGTGTGGCCAGTCTGGTGCAATCAGAATCATTTTTGGCTTCTCTTGTCTGACCTTTAGGAGTACTCTGGGAAGTAGAGGTATTGGGGGAAAAGCATAGACTGTTAGATTTTTCCAGCTGAATGATAAGGCGTCCACTTTCCATGCTTGCTTGTGGTAAATCCTTGTGCAAAATCACTGCAATTGACAGTTGTGAGGGGAGGCAAATAGATCTATGTCTGGGCATCCCCATTTCCTTATCATCCTGAAGACTTGTAGATCCAGTTTCCATTCATGGGGATACATGAGGTTTCGGTTTAGTTCGTCTGCCAGAGTATTTGTTTTTCCAGACAGGAATTGTGCTTGCAGGTGAACTTGAAAAGCCAATGCTGTGTCCCATAAGGTCATTGCTTGTCTGCAGAGGGGGTAGGAATGAGTACCTTCCTGCTTGTTTATGTACCACATGACCGTAGTGTTGTCTGTCGTATCAGTAATTGTCCTGGATGAAGCAGGTCCTTGAAAGCTGTCAGGGCATTTTGAACAGCTAGCATCTCTTTTTGATTGATGTGAAGATGCATCTGGTTTGCAGGCCATGTGCCCTGAATACATTTTCCTGCCATATGGGCCCCCCAGGCATAATCTGATGCATCCGTTGTCGGTGTCCATCTAGCTGTGGGTAAACTGAATGGCAGACCCTTGTTGTGGTGACAGGCTTCTGCCCACCATCAAAACTCCTGTTGTAGGCAGGGATTGAGTGCAATTACTGTATCCAGGCTGTGGCAATGCTGAGTCCAAACACTTTTCAGATACCATTGTAGTTTCCTCCTATGCAATCTGGCATATGGATTTAATAGAATGCAGGATGCCATGAAACCCAAGGCCTGCAGGATTTTCCTTGCAGATAAGTGGGTTTTTGTTGCCAATTTCTTGGAGCAAGTAGTCAGTTGTTTTTGCTCGTCTGGCGTGAGATAAGCCATCTGGGCAGTTGTATTTAAGCTTGCATCCAGGAATATTATCTCTTGAGAGGGCACTAGTTTTGATTTCTTTTCGTTTACTGTGTACCCTAGGCCAATTAGTAATCTTTTTACAAACGCCAGATGCTTTAGAAGAGTGTCTTTGTTCTCTGCTTGAATTAGGCAGTCGTCCAAGTAGGGATATATTTGAATTCCTTTTTGTCTGCAAAACGCAATTACTGGCGCCAGGCATTTTGTAAAGACCCTGGGCGCAGTAGATAAACCAAAGGGCAGTGCAGAGAATTGGTAATGCATTCAGCCAGCTATGAATATGAGGTATCTTCTGCAAGATTGTCTGATTGGGACATGCAGGTATGCCTCTTATAGGTCCAAAGTTACGAGCCAAGCCCTCTTGCCCAGCATGGGCAGTAGCTGCTGAAGAGTCAACATCTTGAATTTTGGAACCTCCAGAAACATATTTAGTATAGACAGGTTCAGAATTGGTCTCCAGGTTTTGTCCTTCCTGGGTACTAGGAAAAGTCTGGAATAAAATACTTGCCCCTGCTCTTGTTGTGGTACATGAGGGCTGTAATTTGTTTTTGTGCCTCTGCCCATTGATTGTGTGGCAGATCTGGCATGCCCTTTGACCTTGGTAGAGTGTGAAAATGGAACCTGTAGCCTTGGGACACTATGTTCAGAACCCATTTGTCTTGGGTAACCATTTGCCAATTTGATGAAAAAAGTGCTAGTTTTCCCCCTAAGGGGGCTATCAAAAGAAAACTGGTAGAGGCAAGTCCTTGGGACCGTTTCCTGTAAGGCTGTGATTTGTTTTCTCCGCTTTTGGAGGTAGGAGCACCCCATTGTTTAGGCCTGTATGAGCCTTGGGGCCGAGATCTGCCTCTGTCTGACACTGGAAAGGAACCATTTTTAGAAGGACAGTTCCTGCTAAACCTGGGTGGCTGCACTTGTAAGAAATGCTTGACTGTCTGCATGGATTTTGCTTTATCCTCCATTTTGTTCAACACCTCTTCTGCTTTAGAACCAAACAAAGTATCATGCTGTAATGGTGCATCTAATAATTTTGCTTTAACATGATCAGGCAGATTTTGTTCCTTTATCCAAGCATGACTTCTAATAACAGAACCTGTAACAGCGGCCCTGCAAGAGGCCTCCAGTGAATCATAACCACATTGCAAAGTATGCTTTCCCACTTGTTCAGTTGCGTGCAATAAATCCTGCAATTCCTTGGTTCTCTGAACATGCAGTATTTGTCAACATTTTCTGTTTAAGTAGTGACATTAAATATTGCTGATATTTAAGCATATGAAATTGACAATTTAAAGCCCTTACAGCCAGGGTGGCAGAAGTGTAAACTCCCCCCCCCCCATCTGTCTAGAGCCCTAGAATCCCTATCAGAGGGGATAGGGTTTTTTGCAGTGGAAGCTTTAACCCCCTTGGGACCCTGAGATATAGCTTCTGGGTCAGCAGCAGGGTTTTTATATAGGAATTTATGAGAATCTGAGACCCTGTAGTATCTGTCTGGCTTAGCAGGTGCAGGGGGGTAAAGAGTCAGGGGACCGTACGGACTCTGAAAATACATCAGCTACAATGTCTAGGACAGGTGGAATAGCAAGGGGTCTGTACTGAGAAAGAAGCAGGAAGTCTCTGAGCCTTTTCTTAGACTCAGAATAGTCTTGGCTCTCCCAGTGGAAATGCTCCCTCATAGTATGCAGTGTTTCCCCAAAGGAATAGTCCTCAGGAGAAGAGGCTGAAGGAATGGATTCTTCAGCATCAGAATCCTCATAAGGAAGCATGGAGTAATCCTGTTCAGAAGAGGAATCAGAGGAAATAGATACCTGATCAGAAGAATCATACTGGGTCTCTTGCCTAGGCCTCTTATCAGGAGGGGGATAGGAGCCCCTGATCAAATTAGGTCTTCGGCCATTTTGAGAATCTGTTTTTTAGGCATGGAAGTCTGAATAGGAGAATGCTGCACTTGTTTCTTTGTCTTTAGAGCTGCTTTAGTCTTTGAAGCTGAGAATGGCTTAACATATAGTTGTGTAGGTCTGAAGACCCCCTCAGAAGCCGATGCCTGCTCAGCGGCTCCAGACCCATCTGAGGGATTGATTTCCGAGTGTCCAATACCTTGAGTTTCCAGAGGCCCAGTCGGCTCCATGTGGGAGTCGGTAGTGGCCTGTGGCTCTGAGGTAGCGGGCGCCAGGGGCTGCGAAAGCACCTCACTGAGAACCGGCAACTGGCCTAGAAGAGGCTCCGTCGTCGGTTTTGGACTTCGGATGCCTATCCTTGTCCTTGCGTTTTTTGTAAACTCCGGTTGTCGGCTGTTCCGCCGGCATTATATAATTAAATCTTCGGCCAAAGTAATGAAATGTAAAATCGAACCGATGTTTGACAGTGCGTTGGTTGAATCTAGCACAAAACCGACAGCTAGCAACATTGTGATCAGGGTCTAGGCAAGGAATACAGTAAGAGTGAAAATCCTTATGAGGTATTTGCTTCCCACAAGAAATACAATTGTTAACTTTTTCTGACATCGGTCTGGAGCAAGAAAAAAGTTTCCCCAAAGGGGTACTTAGCTTTAATGAAGACTTCGGTTCTGAAATTCAGATTTGAAAATCTCAGGAGTCTGCCAACCGGCACTTGCGAACTGCTTTTGCTTCAGGCACCGCGCGGCAAGAAAGTCTAAAGAAAATGGCATCGGCTGCATCTTTTATACCCCTGGCGCACTGAAGTCAGGGAAGAGGCGACAGCAACTGACGCCGGACCTAGACTTTGGAATTCTGGCAGACTGCGGGTAGCCTGCCAGCAGGATAACCCAAGAGTAATGACTGCAACAGTGAAACTCGATGAACATCAAAAGGGAATAGATCAAGATATAGATCTACTGTTTCCTGAGGAAGAAATGCTCTTTACAAAGAGACACCCAAGGAAAGCAACCCTGCGAGGATGAGTCACACAAGACTTTTGTGTGTTCTCCTGGAATCCCAGTCTGTGAAGGAAATCTCTCACTCAAGACATAGATCCCATACACTCAAAGAGACTTTGCAAAAATAAGCAAGATGTCTAAATAAGGAAAATGCGAATACCCTGCAGACTGGAGGGAGATACTTTGGTCTATCCACTGCTTCAAGGATATTTACAAAGGGTAAGGCAGGGAACTAATGGTATGCATCAGACATACAAAACAAAAAATATATATCCAGAGTTCAGACATTTAAGAATATAAGAAGCATCTTTTAAATCTAAGGTCACCAGAAAGCTCAAATGGGGAATGCAAGATAAGTTGTGAAGGAACAACATTTTAAAAACTAGTTTAGAAATGAAAGATCCAGAACTGGTCTCCATGAATAATCTTTGACACTATAAACATTTTTGAATAAACCCTTCTCATATCAAAGGAGGAAGGACTGTTAGCACCCCGAGACAGCAGGTGCTGAATAACAGAAGGGAAAAGAGGGGCTTGGTCTAGTAGACAAGTGGGGAAGCACTTGATTGAATATCCTGAAAAGGAACATAACTGCCACCCATAACCTTGACGAATTAGTTTCAGACAGATGGGTTCTGAAAGTATCTGTTCCCAAACAGAAACTGAATTTCAGACTTTCTAGAAGAATTAAAGGGTTGCAATGGTGGGAAGAGGGAGGTGGATCGTGAAGATACTCAGACAGACTGTCCTTTGTTGTGGGAAGGGGGAGTCCTGGGTTCGTCCTTTCTTTTTGGAACCTCCCTGCCATTGCTTTTTAAATGTTTACTCGCCATCCGCCTGCCATGTCTGCTTACTTGGCTTTTTGACAAAGTTCGTTGAAGTAGCAAAAAACATGACAAATTTGGAAAGAGAAAGCTGAAAAATCTGAAAGATTCCTTGAATCAGCTTACCTTTCTCATTACACTTTTTAAGGACCTATGCAGGAAATGGTCTAAAAACTAACGCTTTGTCTAAGGGAGAATTTAAACTTTCAGCTTTAACATCTTCAGGAAGGTTTTGAGGAAACAACCAAGCAATCCTTCCGATTACAGTTCCAGAAGAAGCAGCAGCCTTGGAAGTGTTATCAGCAAATCATAAACAGATTGTGCAGCCATTCCAGACACAGAAGCAACCAGGTTACACAAAGGTGTTTTTTCCTCAGATGAAAAAACAAGATGCCATAATATTCCTCATACTCTCAAAACAAAGCAAGCATAAAGTTTAACATATGAGCTTGACAGTTGAGAATTCTAGAAATAAGCATTGCGGAGGAAAATATTTTTTCTCCAAGATCTATCAAACAACTTTCCCATCCTTGTCAGAAGGTGAATGACTTATATAAACCAGATGTTTAGCAGCAGCTGGGTACACCTGAGAAATAACAGCAGAGTCTGATCTGGAGTTAGTAATAAAAACATAAAAATTGAGGATTGTTCCTTGGAGGCAGCACACTGTCTGTCAAGCAAATGACAGGCTATAACTAATACATCCTCCAGTGCTGAATGAGCAGGAGAAAATGGTGTAGGTTCAGAAAAATCTATTTGCAATAAATCAGTTTCAGAGTCAGCTGAATATCATTACGTTCACACGAAAATAACAGATTCATTCCGGAAACAGGGAAAGACAATCCTAAGGGACTGTCACACTTTCCTAAGAATTTGAAATCAAACACTTGAGGGGGAAAAAAGTGGTAATTTCTCAATCATTTTGTGCTTTAAAATACTGAACCTCCTAAAAGGAAAAGAAAAAGAAAAAATTCCCTTTTTTCTTGCCAGAAACAGCTGAACTGGAAGGGTTACGAGCTTAAACTAAAACCTTGAGCTAAGCCTAGTAAATCATGCCTGTCTATAGAGAATCTGAGGCAGGAGAAAGTACAGTTTTGTACCTACCATAAATGCAGATGTTCGAGGATCTCCATTGCTGCAGTCCTGACTAATGGGTACTCCGCTGCCCACCATCGGCCCGAATACCAAAGGGCTAGATCTGGCGTAGGTCATGGCGCCCGAGACTGACGTGGTGTCAGTATAAATGCGCATGACCGACGCCATAACATCAGTCTTTCTTGCCTCAGATGTCAGAATGCAAAAAAAAACACCACCCAAAAACCCCAAACTAAAAAGAAAATGGGGGAAGGAGGGAGGGAAAATTGGACCGCAGCAATGGAGATCCTCGAACATCTACATTTATGGTAGGTACAAAACTGTACTATGTTCGTCGTCTCCCATTGCTGCAGTCCTGACTAATGGGTAGAATCCCAGAGCAACGGAAAAAAAAAGGGAGGTTGGTCAACTAAATAGCCTGAGGAGCTGCAGACATGCCCTGTAAGACTGCAGTGGCAAACCCAGCCCTAGACCTAGAATAAAGAGGCAAATGATAATGCTTTGTAAAGGTATGTACAGAACTCCAGGTAGCTGCCTCTAGAATGTCTTTAGTAGCTACCCCTCTTAAAAAAGCAGTAGATGTGGCCGTAGCCCTAGTAGAATGAGGCCTGATCCCAAATGGAACCTCTTTTCCATGATGAGAATAACAAAAAGCAATACAATGGCCAATCCACTTGGAAATAGTTTGTTTCGAGACAGCTTTTCCACGTGAAGTCACGGCAAACGAAACAAACAACTGTTGAGAACTTCTGAACTCTTTGGTTCTGAACAAATAATATCGTAACTGCCTATGTACATCCAAAGAATGCAAAACTTTTTCCCCTTCAGTTTGGGGGTTAGCATAAAAAGTAGGCAAATGTATAGATTGGTTCAATGCCACATTAGAAACTACCTTAGGCAGAAAAGTAGGATTAGTACACAAGGAAACTCTGTCCTGGTGAAAAATCAGAAAAGGTTCCACTGCCATGAGAGCCTGTAATTCAGATACCCTTCTAGCAGAAGTAACAGCCAATAAAAAAGCAGTCTTTCAGGACAACAACTTCAATTCAGCCGTAGCTGCAGGTTCAAAAGGAGGCAGAGTCAGTTTTTCCAAAACAAAATTAAGATCCCAGGCAGGAGTAGGAGCCCTCCGTGGGGGTCTTATATTCTTTGCCCCTCTAAGAAACTGTTTAAGCAATGGATGTGAAAATAAAGGAGGGTCACCATCATAGTGAGCAGAAATAGCTGCAGCATGCACTTTAACAGAAGAGAAAGACAAACCCTTGTCCAATAACATAGTCAAATATTGCAAAGTACAACTCAAATCAGGCAATGTGACATCAAAGCCTTCAGCTGAACTCCAAAGAAAAAATCTCTTCCATTTATCAGCATAAACTTTTCGAGTACTAGGACGCCTGGCTTCCAAAAGAACATCCAAAACTTGTTGAGGGAGCTGAAGGCCCTCATTCTCTAAAACTGAATGCGCCAGGCTGTCAGGTGGAGGGATTGCACCCTGACATTGAGAAAATGATTGTTTTCTTGAGACAATAAGTGAGGAATCCGTGGTAATGGCCAAGGGGCCCCTGAATTAAGCTCCTCAACAGAGGGTACCAATGCTGACGAGGCCAATCCGGTGCTATAAGGATCATGCACGGTTTGTCCCTCCTGACTTTCAACAGGACTTTTGGAAGAAGAGGCAGAGGAGGAAAGGCATACACGTGAAGGTTGCTCCAACTGAAGGATAGTGCATCTATTTTCCAGGCTTTCGGATGAAACAGCCTTGTGCAAAACAGAGGTAGTTGGAAATTCAGAGGAGAAGCGAACAGATCTATGTCTGGAGTTCCCCAAGCCATGGTCAACTGACGAAACACCTGAGGATCCAACTTCCATTCGTGAGGATCCACCATTTGCCTGCTCAGAACATCCGCTAACGAATTCTGTACCCCTGGCAGAAACTGTGCTCGAAGAGTGATGTGCAGATTCAAAGCAGTTTCCCATAATAGCATTGCTTGTCTGCAAAGAGGGTAAGAATGAGTTCCCCCCTGCTTGTTGATGTACCACATGACAGTTGTGTTGTCTGTTCGAATCAACACCAGTCCCGGTCGAAGTAGATCCTTGAATGCTTTTAAGGCAAATTGAACTGCCATCATCTCCTTCATATTGATATGCAAGTGAAGCAACTCCGGGGGCCAAAGGTCTTGAATCCATTTTCCTTTGAAATGAGCACCCCAGGCTGACTTCGAGGCGTCTGTCGTTAATATCTGACTTGCCTCTGGTTGGGTCACAGAGAGTCCCTTGTTTAGGTGACATTCCTGAGCCCACCACACAAATTCCTTCTGAATGCAAGGAAGAATCCGAATGACAGTGTCCAAATCGTGGCTGTGTTGAGTCCAAACGCTTTTGAGATACCATTGTAACTTCCTCATATGCAGTTTGGCATTGGGAAGTACTAGAATGCAAGATGCCATGAACCCCAAGGCTTGAAGGACTGTCCTTGCAGTCAGCCTGGACAGAACTGATAGCTGTAGGAAGTACTGGTGAAGATTTCTTTGTTTGTCCGGGGTAAGAAATGCCATCTGAGTCGTTGTATTCAGTCTCACACCCAGAAAACACATCTCTCGTGAGGGTACTAGACTTGACTTTATTTCGTTCACAGAATACCCCAGGCATCTGAAAACTGTCATCACATACCGCAGATGTCGAAGTAGTTCGTGCTTGCCTTGAGCCAGTATCAAACAATCGTCCAGATAAGGATAAATCTGAATTCCTTTTAGCCTGAGAAAAGCTATTACTGGAGCCAGGACTTTTGTGAATACCCTGGGCGCAGTAGATAAGCCAAAGGGCAATGCAGAGAACTGATAATGCAAATTCCCAGTCCGAAACCTCAGGAATTTCCTGCAACTGGGCCTGATAGGAATGTGAAGATAGGCCTCCTTGAGATCCAAAGTCACCATCCAGTGATCCCTGCCCAGCATAGGAAACAGCTGTTGCAGTGTTAACATCTTGAATTTCGGAATTTCCAGAAAGGTGTTTAGAATGGATAAATCCAGAATGGGCCTCCCAAGTATTTCCCTTCTTTGGCACTAAGAAAAGACGGGAATAAAACCCTGTGCCCCTTTCCGCAGAAGGAACTTCCTGTATTGCTCCCAACTGGAGCAGAGAAGAAATCTGTGCCTGTGCTTCCAGTCTTTGCTGATGAGGCACATCCGGCATACCTTTGAAAGGCGGGAATGTGTGAAAATAAAATTTGTAGCCTCGAGTTATAATGTCCAACACCCATTCGTCTTGGGTAACCAAATGCCAATTCCTTTTGAAAAGTCCCAGTTTTCCGCCCAGAGGAGCTGCCAGCAAAGCAGAGTCCGGCAGCTGAAGACACAGGTCATTGGGTCTGCTTCCGAAAGGACTGACCCCTGCCCTCCCCAGCAGAAGGGGTAGAAGTACTCAAAGACCTAGAAGTAACAGGGCCCTGAAAGGAAGCCCTACCTCTACTACGCCTCGACTTGCCCCTAGAATGAAAATCCGAAGAGGGAAAAGACCATCCCTTAGCAGGCCAATTCCTATTGAACTTAGGGGGCTGAACCTGTAAAAAGTCCTTAACCGTCTGCATAGACTTAACTTTTTCCTCTATTTTTTTTTAAAACTAATTCCACTGGAGGGCCAAAAAGAACATCAGATTGCAAAGGAGCATCCATAATTCGAGCTTTAACATGCTCTGACAAGGACTGATCTTTAAGCCAGGCATGTCTGCGAACAACAGAACTAGTAGCAGCCACCCTGGAAGAAGCTTGTAAAGCATCAAAACCACACTGCAAAGAATGCTTACCAACCTGGTCTGAAGCATGCACTAAATCCTGAAGCTCCTTACAGTCAATACCTGCAGCTAAAGCATCAACTTTACATTTCAATTGACTTAACAAAAAATTCTGATACCTGAGCATATGAAACTGACAATTTAAAGCCCTCATAGCCAAAGTAGAAGAGGTATACAGTTTTTTACCCCACCTATCCAGGGCCCTAGCATCCTTGTCCAAAGGAACTGGATTCTTAACCACAGAAGCCTTAACACCTTTGGGGCCTTGAGAAATAGTTTCTGGATCAGCCCTAGGGCTCTTAAACAAGTACTTGTGAGCTTCCGGAACCCTGTAGTATCTATCTGGTTTAACAGGGGCAGGAGGCAGAGAATCTGGGTTAAGAGCAGCCTCAGAAAATACATCCTGAACAACATCCAGTACAGGAGGAATAGCCAAGGGCCTGTGCTGAGGCAAAAACAAAAATTCTCTCAGCCTTTTACGAGAATCAGAATAATCCTGGCCTTCCCATTTGAAATGTTCCCTCATGGAATGCAAAGTTTCAGAGAAAGAAAAATCTTCTGGAGGGGACGCAGAGGGAGAAGCATCCTCAGCCTCCGAATCAGAATAGGGAGAGAAATCCTGAAGGTCTTCCACAGAGGAATCTGACTCATTGGAAGACTGAACCAAACTCTCCAACTCTGTCCCTACCCTGGGCCTCTTCTCAGGGGGAGGCATGGAACCCCTAATTAAAGAAATCAAATCTTCAGCCATCTTTAACATGTGCTTCCTAGGAGCTGGACCCTGGGGAAAAGCACCCGCAAGGGCAGACTTAGACTTAGAATGGCCTTTGCCTTGAGAAGGAGGAGGCTTAACCACCCTATGAGGGGAGGAAGCCACAGACAACAGAGGAGCACCCTCACCCTGGCCTAACACAGGAGAAGCCATCCCCTGTAGTAACAAAGGCTCCCCTTGACACTCTGGTACACTGTCAGAAAGAGCCACTGAAGCAGCCAGTGGTTCTACAGGACCGACGTCCGGAGTGGACGCCTCATCCTGCTTGGACCGCAAAGACTTTTCTTTGCGCTTCTTAGAAGAGCCAGTCGTCGGAGAATCCGACGGCATGTTGTAATTACAACATTTACCAAACACCAGCCTAGCACAGTCCAAACGACGTTTAATAGTACGCTTAGTAAAAGTAGCACAAAAGCGACACCCAACAACGTCGTGCTCAGGCCCTAAACAAGGAATGCAGAGTGAATGGTAATCCCTATGAGGAATCTGTTTCCCACAAGAAATACAGTTATTAACTTTTTCTGACATCCGTCAATACTGAAGGCAAGAAAAAGACAAAAAAAAAAAAATGTCCCCAATGGGGTACTTAGCCCAACTTGGTCTCCGGTCTGAAACTCGAAAACCGACAATTCCAGAACGCCGAACGGCACTTGCAAATTCTGCTTCTGCTCAGGACCATGCGGCAAGAAAGACTGATGTTATGGCGTCGGTCATGCGCATTTATACTGACACCACGTCAGTCTCGGGCACCATGACCGACGCCAGATCTAGCCCTTTGGTATTCGGGCCGATGGTGGGCAGCGGAGTACCCATTAGTCAGGACTGCAGCAATGGGAGACGACGAACATGATACATGTCCAAGACTGTGGCTTCTTTTTGAAGGGATTTTCTAAAAAAAAAAAAAAAAAAAAAAAAAAATTCAGACCTACTTTTGCCATGCAAAACTTCCATAGGGACAGATATGCCAGACTGACTACTACAAAAATATACTTTGTGCCTTCTCTTCAGAGTCATAAGAGTATGCTTTGGCCACCGGGGCACTCTAACAGCTGCACAGAACATGTCTAACCACCAGTCCTTGGTGGCAGTAGGGACTACGTTTCCTAGCATAAAATAACTAATTTCACACAAAAAGGCCAATTTTAGTCTTAAAAATAAGTGGAAGGTCCCCCCCCCCCCACAAAAGAGGACATATCTGCCCTGCAGTGGAAAACCTTAGCAGACCATCAATCCTCTAAAGCCTGCAAGAGGAATGCTCTTCAGCAGTAAACAAGCTCAGTGGCTTGGGTGCCAAGCCCTTCACTCAAGCCAAATATGGTTTAGGCACACAGAAGGTGCCCTCAAAGCTGCCTGCTATTACATCCTGTGCAGGATATAACCCAAATAACTAAGGCTACTGCAGCAGCGATGAATATAATGAACATTAAGGCAGTATTCCGTGCCTAACACAGGAATATATCTGTGGTTAGTCATCAGCTTTGATTTTAAAGCCTGGAAATGCTCAAAATACTGTGGGATTTACTGCCAGTCCATTTGGGCACATTGTTTATTTTACTACAAGCCAAATATGCTGACTTTTTCCATCAAACTCTCAAGTACTGGCATTTCATCTTGTCATGTTGCTGTACATTTTGTGAGTTCAGCTGAGAGTTCATCCTTAAGAAACGTGATCTGGGAATTCAGATGCGTTACAATTTTTCCTACTGATTATTCATTGCTGGATATCACAAACTGTTGCTGACATGCTGCTGAATGTTTTCCAAGTTCTAGCCTGCTTGTGCTAAGTACATTGTTGACTGTTATGATTAGAGACCTCTCAAAGCCCTAACTGATGTCCAGTTCACCCACGTAAAATTACCAGCTCAAGGGTCTGAGGCACTGGCAGGGAGGGATGGACATGCCCATCACAGGGGGGGGGGGTCATTTGTCTAGCCACTACCATAGACAAGTTTAGTCCACAGAGGGGAAAAACCTCTCTGTAACAGGCAAATGCAGGGGAGGGTTAAAAAATGACAGGTCATTACAACCTCCAATGATAAAAAAATAATGTGTGGTTCTGAGATTCTCCAAATAACCTCATTAGCCCCAACAGTGGCAGTGCAAGTCTGGGGGAGATCAGAAGGGGTAATATAGACCATGACATAGGATGGTGGTACCAAGATAAGTGGATAGTTGACTGCATGTGAGGAAAAAAAATATTTGGAGATCTCTCAAATTTCAGCAAAGATATTCAGAAACTTTAGCATTCTTTGTACTTCTCTTCTAGACTGTCAGCAGAACTTCTTTCTGCTTGTCACTCTTGGCTTAAACAGCAATGTTCCTCAAAGAAATAGTTGTTTATTTGGCTTTGGTAGCTTTGAACCTCACACTTTCTGCAAGTTTTATTCTACATGTAGTTATGCATATCTGTGCACTGTGACAATTAAGTCCTCAGAAATTTTGACTAACTTTACTCCAGTTGTCTTGAAAGAGGTCCGCTCATGCTACAGAGCCTTTACTTTTTTATATTCAACAGCCATATTGTTAGATGGTCAGCAGGACTAAGACAGAATATATATGTGTGAATGAGAGTGAGGATAGAGGAATGGTGAGGATGCAAGGAGTAGAGGTGGCGAAGGTGGATGAGTTTAAATACATGGGATTAATAGTTCAGAGTAATGGTGAGTGTGGAAGAGAGGTGAAGAAGAGAGTACAGGCAGGATGGAGTGGGTGGAGAAGAGTGTCAGGAGTGATTTGTAACAGACGAGTACCAGTAAGAGTGAAAGGGAAGGTCTACAAGAGGGTAGTGAGACCAGCTATGTTATATGGGTTGGAGACAGTGGCATTGACAAAAAGGCAGGAGTATGAGCTGGATGTGGCAGAGTTAAAGATGTTAAGATTTTCACTGGGTGTGACGAGGGTAGACAAGATTAGGAATAAGTAGAGACTCAGCCCAGGTTGGAAGGTTTGGAGACAAAGCCAGAGAGGCAAGATTACATTGGTTTAGACATGTGCTGAGGAGGGATGCTGAGTATATTGGGAAAAGGATGAAGCTACCAGGTAAAAGGAAAAGAGGAAGGCCTAAGATAAGGTTTATGGATGTGGTGAGAGAGGACATGCAGGTGGCTAGTGTGACAGAGCAAGATGCAGAGGACAGGAAGAAATGGAAAAAGATGATCCGCTGTGGCGACCCCTAACGGGAACAGCCGAAAGATGATGATGATGATGATTAAAATTGGAAGTTTTGACCCATGGAACAAGCTGGCTTTTTGGCTCAATTTTCTAGAATTAAATATGTTATGTACACTAAATGTACAATTGTGACATTTTTAGTCATGACCAGTATAACCACATATGTATTTAAAAAAAAAAAAAAAAAACAGTTGCTGTAAACAGCTGTATTACACTGCATGTACCTTTATTTCAATTAATTTATTTAGTATTATTACTATATTTAATTTATTTTTTGCAGCCTGTTTACTTGAGCCATATACAGTAATGCAAATTAATTCCTTATTCTCTGAAATGATTAGAGCTGTGTTTTACCTATGGCTTGGCCTGTATTGTTTTGAGTAAGTTATTGGTTTATGCACCTGGCATTTTGAAGAATGAGCAGCCTGGGGCCAATTCCCTTATTGGGAGGGGGGGGTGTTGAGTGAATCCTAGCATGGATTAAAAGCCACTGCCACTTATGTCCACATCAGAATGGAGGGAGGAAATGTCCAGTGTTATATCTGCATGATGGTATGCGCATTATATGCTGCCACACAGCCCCTGGAGACGATAGGCACCTGCCAATGAAGGAACTCTGTCTGGGAGAAGACTAGAGAGAGATGACCGAGGAAAAGCATCAGCAGTTGGAATATAAATGGACAGAAAACATGTTATTATGCAGGAAACAGAGTAAACAGCAGCAGGAAAGAAGGAATCACAACTATGAATATGAACACTTTTCAGCCCAACTAAAAAGCCACTAGAAGATCAATTACATTATACAACACTTTATACTTTCTAAAAATGGGGTAAAATGTTCAAGTAACTAATTTGTGCCAGTGGCAGGTTATGAAGTCTGTAAGCTGCATCTAGTAGCTATAACTGAACAGTTTCATGCTAAGGCTCGATGTATTCCAACACCATGCTTAACATCTAAAGGCAATATTAGAGGGTGTACTACAGTCAAGTAGCCCTAGTTTGGCATATACAGGCAAATACCCCCTCGAGGGGTTACTTCAAAGAAGCAGTAAAGATTAAAACACATTCAGAGAGTGAGAGAGAGACCGACTTGTTCCTGCATGCTGTTCCACACTTCCTGTCTAGCAAAGAAAAAGCCAGAACTTGGCAAATTTAGCCTGTCAGCACAGATTAAGATGTTAATGAATACGCCATGGAGCATATTATTATAGACCTCATAAACAAGGACATACGCAATCTCCAAGCACGTGACAGGTGCTGCTTCAGGCTTCTTTTTTGGTGATAAACTCTTGGCTAGGCTTGTAAGGCCCCAGTGCCATTAGCCTAGTAACCTCCTATGATAAAGAAAATAATCTGAGGGACCCAATAGGCAGCATAAGGAAAGAGAAAGATCCCAAACTAATAGTATTGTTCAAAAATGATACGTAAATCAGAGGCTCAGTCAAACATGTGCTGTCCAGTGACAGGTACTTTTCTGACCCTCCCCCAAGGGATGTACAATGAAGGACATGACCAAGGTCATGCTGTGTATGTTTAGACACATTATCAACCTCTGCCCTTTTCATGAACACCATCATTTGAGATCCCCATGGCAGAAGAGTCTACCAGTTTTAACTATACAGGGTATATGGCTTGACACAACCATGACAATAAAATCAACAAGTAGTTCAGCTTCTGTTTAAATTCTCCAAATATTTTTGTTCTGTGATTGGCTCTGTGGCAGAGGGACAGAGCTCTGATTGCAACCAAAGTGACCAAGATTTGATTAATGGCCGTGACACTGGTAAAGCCAAAAAGGGAGTAAGAAGAGTGATTTCTCCTGTGGACACCAAGAAAAGCATCACCTGTGCTTGTGGACAGTACAGTAGGTCTATTGCCAGCAAATCCCCTTGCAAAAGTGAGGGACAACCAATGCGACCACCAGATTTCACACCCTCTTCACTTGAATAAGCCAAGCATGCTTAGGAGACTCAGGGCTAAGGGCAAAAACTCAAACCATCCCGATGGCTGCCTAAATGTTGGCTCTTCCCAGTTTACCATCACATCAGTGATGGGGATTGAACAGACTCACTTGACTAGAAGGGGTGCTGATGAGGGTTAGGCAACCGGGTCCAGAAGCCAGGACAGCTAAAGGCACTGAGGTTCTTACTAATTCCTCAACTTGAGTATGGACTGCCTCCACTCTGATCTGCCTCTACAAGCAGCACCTAAACCAATCAACCTTCACCAATTTGTTCCTGAACTTGCTGGCTAGCTGCTCTCAAAAAGATGAGAGGCTTTCGAATCCGGCTAGTTTTTAAAATGCACCTTTTCAGTTATTGTCTCCACTTGCATACAGGTTAGGAGTATGTCAGAAGCACTACTATCTAAGATCACGCATAAAAAATGCAACAAATCCTAGCCACCCAATAAAGCAACATATGATCAAGAATCAATTATTCTTTACCTTTGACCTTGCCACATGGAACTGCCACCACCCATCTTTGTTTTTAGGAAACACAATAAAAAGCTTTCCAGTAACATTTTAAATACAAAGCTAAGTGCAACTACTGCTCCACTACTTGATTCACCACCTTAGAGACTGCACTGTCAGCTTCCTTACAGTATAATCTATTATCACTAAAATCCCACTGGGTGATAACTCTGTAAATAAGGATGCACATACTACATACAAATTACTTCTATGTATTTTACATTTTTGTACTTCTGTTTACTCACCCACCTTGTGTCACTTGGAATCTGTCCATCTGGGATATACATTACTACTGCTGATTGTCTATCTGCCTAGGAATGTGATTACCATCAACACGAATACTTCTCAACTATCACCTTTTGCACAGACCAAGCCATCTGGTTATCACACTGTTTAATGTCCCACTTACATAAGTAACAGTTTACATCACTACATATCTCTACATTTGCACAAACACCTTGAAATCAAAACCTCAGACAACAAATGCTGGCATACCTGTAATCTGCAATGACAATAAAACATTTGGCATTGCCGGCAACTATTTTTTCTTGCGTCAAACAACCCCTGTGGAAGCAAGACATGAAAGCATTAATTTACAGTAAAAAAAACCTACGTCTAACCACAGTTGACAATTCTGACACTCATAAATTTGGTTCAGATATAAAGTTACCTTTCTGCCCTCAGACTAAATTCTTTGAAAAAACAGCTGCAGCAAGAATTGGATTTTTATCCAAAACTACAGTGCAAGTTTCAGAAAACGTACTTGCACACCTTGTATTTTGCGCAATAATTTAGCAAAACCTATACATTCGCTTTTTTTTTTGTATTTGTTGGTTGACATGAATCTGTATTCAAACAGAAAGGCACAAAATATAACTTGAACATTTAAACTGAAGCGCAAGGCCAGCTAACATTGTAATGAATTATATCTCACAGAACTTTACTGCTTTTGTAGGTACCTCCAAGTCTGGGACAACCCCCAACCCCCCATTTTTAAATACACTACCCTCTCTCCCTCCAAGGTCAGAGAAAAAGCAATTATTTGAAACTAGTCTTCTCCCTTTAAGTTTGTTCTGGTACCTTAGTCTTGCAGCTTTATTTGTAGTTGACTGAAGATTGTATACTACTGCAAGATTTTAACATTGTTTATACATTATTACTGCATTATTTCCATAAATAGAACTGCACTGAAAACATAGCTTTTTTTGTACTCTGAACCCAGTCAATCTTGTTGCATCATTCATAGATGTGGCAGGACTGCGACCTGCTGCTAGAGTTGAGTCTCATTTAATATTTTAGTACACCATTACGGGTAAATGCACGATCTGGTGCCTTTGTCTGTAGTATATTTGCAGTAGAGTCAGTGTTGTAAATTCTGCTCCAAGATTTATGTTGCAGTACTTTTTATACCTGTACATACCTGCTTAAAATTGCACTACGGTGCCTTTCTGTTTACATTGCTAGTGTTTTTCCCCCTTTTACCCCTATTCTTTGAGTCTGCCCCACCTCTTGCTGAGGCATTAGGCTCAGTTTCTGAAATTCTAATCACAGGACTTGAGTTTGTTTTTCCACAACCCTCCCACCCTTTTCTTGTTGCAATTTTAATAGCTGTCTCACTGGCTTCCACCCATTATGGTAATCAGACTTCCAAAATTCCCTCCCTCATGTCTTTCATTGCTATTGTCTGTTGTGTAACCTGTTTAAGTAATTTCCCACCTATTTTGTTCCATACATCCATAACACCAAGTGCCCACCAGCAAACCAGTACTGCACTTGAGTAATCCCACCTATTTTGTTCCATACATCCATAACACCAAGTGCCCACCAGCAAACCAGTACTGCACTTGAGTAATCCCCCCTTACTTCAAACGGTCTCATGCTCATTCCCCAACAGCTCCCATATGGCACCCTAGCCACACTCTGAAGGGGTCCCAAGTTAATCCTGCTCCATCCTTGGCAGATAAGAGATTTATTTTATTGTCCTGCACTTCAGTTAACTGTTTTGAGTGCTACCGATATATTTTTGCTTGATTTAAAGGCAAAAATGAACAAATAATTCTTAAGGTCCCCAACACTTGAAATTGCCATGTCAAGGTAGTCTGTAGCATTACACTCACAAGCAATCTTTCTTGGTGTTACTACATCAAGAGGTTAGCAGTGCCATGTACAGACATAAATGTCCAGAAAGTACATTTTATCTATAAAACTTCCCTTAGAACTGAAGCTTGTAACTTAGCGTGGTTAAAACAAAGACAGTGTATAGAGACAAGCTTAGAGCAGTTAGTTTGTGCATTAAACAGCACTACTATCAAATCTTAGCAATCTAACCTAATATAGTACCAAACACCATTGACCATCAAAGGAGACCTCTGCATAACCCAGTCCATGACCTACAGTAGCCCACCCAAATACAGGTCCAGACAATATGGATATGCAATTTCCAAACGTCTCTGTAGCCAGCTTGGGAGACATGGGCATCCAAAGATGATGTAGCAATTGTCTCATGTTCACAGACAGCCACTGGATCCTTAAAAGAAGTGAAGAGTATACAAGAGATGCACACACACAATTTCACTGGTGGAGAAAAACTTGCATACAAACAAGGATCTCAAGAACACACACACTATACCCACCACACATATGTTAGTCTGTGTGTTGTGGATACTATTCTAAGGCAAGGCAATCATCCTAAACCTCAAAGACCTCAAAAGCTTATAAATGGGAACATCTAAACTCAGCAATCTCTGCAGCAGTCATCAAAAGCAACACCAAACATACTCCTACACCCAGTGGAACCCCAAGAGCAAAGCCCAAAAGGTAAACGAACACCTTACCCAAGGCTCTTCGTCATAGGGAACTCCACTGTACAACACACACATGCCCCACTCAAGACTGAACAAGAAGATAACAGTTACTTGCTTATCTGGAGCCAGGATCAGCCAAGTTACACACAAACTCAAGTTACTACACCACAGGTACAAGTATGAATCTGTTATAGTCCGTGTGAGAATTAACGACCCAAGATGTACTTCCCTGGACTACATTCAGAGAGATCAACATCTCCCTCTCTCCATATGCCTCTCAGGCAGGTATGTTCTTTGCATTGAGCAGCATTCTACCTTCCCCAAGGATGAAGCCGGAGTATGAACAAAGGATGGCAGACTTCACTAACTGGCTTAGCTTTTGATGTCTTTCTAGGGGGATTCAATGTTTGTCAACATGGAATGATCTACGTCCATCTCCCCTAGGCTTCTGAATATTGGCTAAAGCTTTGTCAGTTTGGCATTGCCTATTAAAAAAAAAAAAAAAATAAGTAAGGCAGTAGATAAACATACTGACACAGCAAATAAAACCCAAAGAAACCCAACAGTGCTACTGCTCAATGCTAGCAGCCTAAACAAGAAACTCCATGCCCTACCAGCTCTTCTTACTCTGGAGAATATAGACATCTATGTAGTTACAGATACATGGATTAAATCTGCAGAAATTATTTCAGCAGTGCAAGACTTCAGTGCCTTCCATGCATTTAGACTGCCAGTTGCACAGACAGGAACAAAAGGTGGAGGAGTCTCAATCTGTATTAGCAACAAGCATAAATCTACATTGGTTAAACAGGATGATGCCCTGGAATTTATCCAAGTGTGAACCACCACAAAGTCCCATACCATATCCTAGCAAGCTACAGGTCACCCTTTATGTCCATAAAATCCCATAACTCGTACATAGGCCTACTGAAGACACTCACTCACCATTAAACATAACATCCTATTTTTGGGAGACTGCCTACTTCTCTATAGACTGGGAAACATATACTGCCTCATACTCGCAGGTACAATGACTCCTGGGACTTGACACAAATACCAAACAAATACCCTTGACCAGATAGTGTGTACACCCACTAGAGATTCAAACATAGTGGACCTGGTACTCAACAATATAGGAAGTGCTACACTGCCCCCACCCCCAGTGCCACACCCTCACTGGTGAGGTCAGACCACAAACCAGTCTCCTTTGAAGAAAAAAAAAAAAAAAAAAAAAAAAAAGGAAACTCTAACCCCAGCAAACCCTGTAACAATCAACTATTCCAGAGCACACTACACCATATTAAGCGATACTTGATCAAAATTCATTGCAGCTTCCAACCCACAGTTCACAACATTCTATGTGGAATTGTTCTGAGACACCCTGTACAACTATGTTAATGGCTGTATAGAGGAAATGTACCTACTAGAAGAAAGCCCAAAACAAATTAAAACAAACCGCACTGGTGGAAACCTAACCTTAATATGTTATGTTACAAAAGGAAATAAGCCATGGTTAAAATCAGAAACAGCAACTCCCATTATGATAGTTTCCTGCCGAGTTTAAATTGTAGAGCTCCTACAAGGACTAATCAAGTCCAACAAGGACAACTCTAAGATCAAGATAGCCTCACAGGCTGAGGACAACCACAAAATCCTTCTACAGCTATGTCCAAAACCTCAAAGCAGGCACACAGTGTGCCAAACTGGTGGTCAATGGTGCTACTTTTTACAGAGCAGAGTGACATAATAAATTTGCTGGCTGACAAATTCAGGTCAAACTTCTCCCCACCCCCTGCCTCCATCCATGAAATACCTACTAGCATACGACCCACAAACTATCAACAGAGTGGTGCTTTTAAGGCCATAAACACAGCCTCAGGCCCAGACAATATCCAGGATGCCTCCTAAACAGTTGGAAACATGACCTATCGGGACCACTTGAGACACTTTTCAAGTACATCCCCAAAACAGGTTTTGTACCACAAGAATGGAAGACTGCAACAGTTATCCCACTTCACAAGGGTGGATGGTCAACCTACCAAGAAAGTGAAGACATATTAGTCTGACTAGTCTAATATGCAAAGCCATGGAACAAATTATTATGGAAATGAACAAAGACATAG
The DNA here is from genome assembly GCF_019279795.1 of Protopterus annectens. Taxonomy (NCBI): domain Eukaryota; kingdom Metazoa; phylum Chordata; order Ceratodontiformes; family Protopteridae; genus Protopterus; species Protopterus annectens. The sequence goes on along the minus strand of NC_056741.1, from coordinate 562,846,260 downwards.
GCAAACTTCAGACACTAGCCTAGACTTTTTCAAGGGAAGATCAATCCTACTAACCCTGGAGGGCTTCAAGAAGGTCACCAAGGCAACAGATGAGAGGAAATTGTGCATTCAGCCTACCTGGACCTGACCAAGGCATTTGATACAATGTCCTACTCAGGAACAGTTAACAAAACTCACCAAATTGGGCATAAACCCCCTACATAACTTGAAGAATTGCCAGCCGGCTCCCAGACAGGACCCAGGAAGACAGGATTGGCAAGACCACCTCCACTAAGAGACCAGTCACCAGTGGGGTACCTCAGGGCTCCATGCTGGCTTTGCTCCTTTTTGGCATTTATTTCTCTGATATAAAGCAATTGTCAAGGGCCTCTGACTGACCAAGTTCACAGATGACTACAAACTGGAAGCTATCACAGATTCCACCCATGATGCAAACATCTTACAAGAGGGTCCAACACAGACAAATAACTGGCACCAAACTTATGGACTAAAACTCAATGCCAATAAATGAACTATAGTGCCTTTTGGGAAAACTGTCACCCAGGCTAATTTATTCCATTAGTTATACACCCATAAGACTTGACCCAGTAGTCAGGGATCTGGGAACATATATAGACATCAATCTGGCCTTTGACCAAAATGTGGCCAAGGCAGTAATAAAAATCACTCTGTGTCACCCAAATTACAAGTAAGGACATGGCATCCAGGTCTATGGAAGTCATACTGCCACTTTACCAAGCCTTTATCAGACCCATCATAGAGTATAATGCCTTCCACGGCATGTACCTGACCAAACATATGCAACAGTTGGAACGCACACAAAGGTTCCTTACTAGGGGGATCCAAGGTATAAGCACACTGTCCTATAAGAAACAACTTAGAGCCCTCTCTATAGTCCATCTCCTACAGGTTACTGAGAGGTGATCTATGTCTGGCATAGAAGGCATCCTGAGATCCATCTCTGATGGACATTTTGCACATCTGCAAAATGAATATCAGAACCACTAGATCCAAGGACTTAAATATTGCTTATGACATAAGTGAGACAGAACAGCAAGACAGATGTGTCTCTCACAGGATACCTACGCTCTGGAACAGCCTACCCGTCCATGTGATGCACAGTCTCTCTCTAACCCTATTTAAGTATACCCTTAATCAATGGATGAGAAATCTGAAATTCACCCCAGGTCGGGCACCCATGCCTCGGCTAGATAGAGGCGGACAGTAATGCCCAAACTAATACACCCACATAACTTCTAGAAACTTCCTAACATACCCCCTTGCTAATAAACGCCCATGATACATAGGGACAAAATTAGGTTGGGCTGCATGGCCAGGCTTAAAATCCTTGGTTGTCATTAGCCTAGTATACAGCTATGAACCTATAAGTCCACTGCATACTACACAAATATAAAGTAAACTGTTCAGTGCTGATGCTGGTAAAAAGCCCTGCCTAAAGCCTGCAAGATCTAATGAATCTAGGCCTCAGCACAACTCAAACACTACAATACCTATCAGCAGTAAAGGGTCACCAGGTGATTAACCACTCCAAGAACAATGCACCTACACACCCTTCTAACAAAAGTGACTGGCAATTCCACTCTCAGACACACTGACGCAACAGGCACGAGATCAGACAAAGACAGTGGCAGTAAGCTGCCTTTCAGGAGCTAGGATCTCTGACAATAAAGTGCCCTAAAGCCCATTAAACCAAACAAATATGACTATGACATGGTAGTATCCCATATGGGTGTGAATGACCTGGTACATAAAGCCATCAGGGATATGAAGAGAGATCTGACAGAGCTATCTATGCATGTCACAAATGCAGGCAAGATCCTGGTTTTGAGTGGAATCCTTCCTTCTCCTCAAATGATACCAAAGTATAGGGAAAAGATGACTGGCTTCGACAACTGCTGCATAGCTGACATCATTCTACGGGGATCCGATATGCATCAGTATGGGAGTAGATGCTGGAGTCATCGTTGAAACAGTATGCATTTTTCAGTTTCCATTTCCCTCAATTAAGTTATTTATGACAAAAAATGCATCCACCTGCTGATGTGGCAAACTGGAAGCCAGCCTAATAATCCACTGCTGGTGGACTGTTATCTGATCCAGTCTTGGTGGATTCAGACAAAGGTTAAATTACAATAAATGTTCAGGAAATCCAGTACCTTCTATTCAAGCAGTTTTTGGCTTCGACTATGCAGAAACAAGAGTTCAATATGGCCTCATTTAGCACGGATAGTATTTTCAGATTTTACATGTATGAGATGTATCTAAATTTGGGAATGGCTCAGTGGACATTTGATATGCTATTTGGTGCATTCTAAATTATGTTTGGCCACAGTACTAAAGTGAGTGAGTGTGTTTTCAAAATATCAAATTAAATTAAGAGCACAAGTTCAAATTGTACACTCAATTTCGACTGCATAAACTGATAAGCAATCACTTTTAACATTTACTGCATTATAAAACAACTCTAGAAAATCATAGTTCTTTTTTTTTTTTCTAGAAAGGGAAAACATTCTCGTTGATGGGGACCTTCACCTCCAAACCCCTTATTAAACACAGCCAACTCTGAGGTCACATAATGCTGGGGGAAAGGGTAACCCCCCTTCAATTCTGGGCCACAAGTAGTTTGACTGATGAATTTTTATAATCCACTACACATTACTGCCTGGCACATACACCCTAGATCTGTCCTTTAGTCAACAAATAGTTTCTTATAATACAACAAACACACTAACTTTTAAGTTCTCTGTTAAAATCCTCTTTAAAACAAGTGCAAAGGATGTAACACAATCACAGAAAATGGATAAAAGAAAGAAAAAAATGCAATGGCAATCGATAAACTATCAAGACAATTATCCTGTCTGCATTTACATCAGTTCAGGAATACTGCAAGGTCTTTAACTTTCGGTAATCTGAAACCCTTTGATAAAAAAGATATAAATATCAGTACCTCAATAGATATACATCTTTAATCATTTTTCTTACCCACCACCTTTAATTAAATTAAGATTGGAATCCACTTCATCTGCTCCATCTATGGCAACATCAAGCTGTGGATATAAAGAAAAAAAAAAAAAAAAAACACCACATGAATGTACAAAAAAACTGTACAAACTTAACACAGATAAAAGCAGATTTTTTTGAGTAGGTTAGCTGGAATCAAGATCCCTTTACCAGCTATATTCTAGTCACAACAGCACAGAATCAGACACCCGATAACAATGTTAGGCAGTCTTAAAGAGACTATTATCACATGGCACACAAAACTGTCAGTAAACATGCAAACACTTCTGCAAAATGACCTGCACGAACACTGTCTTATCTATGTTACAACAATGGTGATACACAGATAACCTACTAATAACCTGAATACTGCAACTATGCTTCAAGTCTTAGCACTAAAGTTTTAGTGGAAAAAGACAAAAAAAATAATGCAAGTCTAGAATTACACTAATACATTAGGTTTAAGTCTGGTATTACACCAACACAACATTCATTCTGAGTTAATGGTGGCACAGGTGGATTTTAAAATCCAATGGCATTTACTGAAAAGGAGATAACTGTGTGTCCAGGTTGAATTTTCCATTTTTATAAATACCACCTTAAGCCCCCCCTTAAACATAAGCTCTTTCTAAATTGACTGAGACTGGGTTAGTTCATCAATGAATACAAAACCTAAATACAAACCTTGGGAATACGGCAATTTCAAGAATAAAAGAAGGGCTAGAATTTATTTTTTCATTTATATCTGTTAATGTTAATAGATGGCTGGTCCATGTAGACCCTTTTTAGACACAACCCCAGGAACACTGTTTTGATAAGTAACTTGTTTAGACGACACAGTAGACCTGCAACTTTACGGATATCATTTTAACATGCAGCATTATTATTTTAATGCACTGTAATGCAATACAATATATGAACACAGACTATTTCTCAGATTTTATATTCCACTCATCCTCTTAAAGATGAAGTCAGGCCCGAAGTCAGGCAATTACAGAGATGCACAAATCTGGTACCGGTGAAGTCAAACTCTATCAACACCAAGAGTCACTTACAGAACTCCAGGAAACCCCTTATATTTAAGCCTGCAACCATTCACTGAAGAGCTAAGTGAGAAGAAACATGCATACTTACAAATAAAAAGGAAAGCATTAGGGTTCATGATCTTTAAAAAGTACAGTTGTGTACACTTACCACAAATGTAGATGTTTGAGTGTATTCACTGTTGCAATCATCACATTTGGGTTATCTGCTTACAGTAGCCCTCAGTCGGCCTGATTATCAAAGTCTTGGGTCCTGCATTAGTTGCTGTCTCATCTTCCATGACATCAGCTCATATGGACAGGGGTATAAAGCATGCAGCCGATGCCATTACATTAGTTTTTCTTGCCCTAGATGTCAGTTGCCCCCATAATGGGAAGCAATTGTATACAAGGTTACACCTCCAACAAAAATGCAAATACACCAAAAAGCTTTAAGCATAGTAAACAAGAATAAAGTTGTAGTCAATAGAAGTCAGGGGGCTGGAGGGAGGGTAACCAGGACTGCAATAGAAAACACACTTGAGTATCTATATTTATGGTAAGTGTACACAACTGTACTATGTTCTTCGTGTTTCAGTGTTGCAGTCATCACACTTGGGAAGATTCCCAAAGCTAAGGATGGGAGGAGGTAATTAGATAGTATTAGGACCAGCTATAAGGCCCTGCAAGCCAGCTCTTGATTTAGAGAAAATAGGCAAGTGGTAATGCTTGGTGAATGTATGTACAGAACTCCAGGTAGCAGCTTCTAGGATGTCCTTGTAAGGAACACCTCTGAGAAATGCTATAGAGGTAGATGCAGCCCTAGGTGAATGTGGTCTTATCCCCTGCGGGGTAGGTTTTCCATGGTGCTTATAGCAGAAATTAATGCAATGGCTTATCCATTAGAAATGGTTTGCTTTGAAATGGCCTTCCCCTCTGCCCCTGCAGCAAATGCAACCAGCACAACCAGCACTTGTTCAGATTTCCTGAAAGGTTTAGTCCTGTCCCAAGTAAAATCTAAGTTGTCTGTGCATATTTAAGGAGTGCAGGATCCGTTCCCCTTTGTTCTGTGGATTAGAAAAGAAGGTTGGCAAATGAATGTACTGATTAACAGCCACTGGATACTACCTTGGGCATGAAAGAGGGTTTGGTCCACAGGGACACCATGTCCGCATGAAAGATAATGAAAGGCTCCACTGCCATGAGGACTTGTAATTCAGACACCCTTCTTGCTGAAGTGATGGCCAAAAGGAAGGCTGTTGTCCAAGAAAGGAATTTCAACTCTGCATTTGCAACTGGCTCAAAAGAAGGTAGAGTGAATTTTTCCAATACAAAGTTAAGGTCCCAGGCCGGAGTTGGGGCTCTCCTGGGTGGTCTTAAGTTTTTGGCTCCTCTGAGGAACTGCTTCAGCAGTGGATGAGAGAAGAGGGGTGGTTCTGTGCTGTAATGAGCTGAAATGGCTGAGGCATGAATTTTGATGGAGGAAAAGGAAAGGCCCTTGTGAAGCATCCCAGTTAAGTATTGGAGAATCTGAGGTAAATCGGGCACTGCTGTGCCCATGCCTTGAGTTTGGTTCCATGAACAGAATCTTTTCCATTTTTCAGCATAGGATTTTCTAGTACTAGCCCTCCTTGCCTCCAGAATGACATCCAACACTTGCTTACTGAGGGATGGTAAAGGAGAAATCAGGTAATTAGCCAGGCTGCCAGGTTCAGGGTTTGAAGCTGTGGGTGCAGAATCTGGCCCTCCTGCTGGGACAGCAGGGCAGGTGCCATGGTGCCAGAAGTGACACTGCGCAAAAGGGGGTACACCAGTGTTGGCATGGCCAGTCTCATGCAATCAGTATCGTCCTTGGTTTTTCCTGTTTCATCTTTAGTAGTACCTTGGATAGGAGAGGCAGAGGGGGAAAGGCATAAACTGATAGGTTTTTTCCAGGTGAAGGACAGGGCATCCACTTTCCAAGCTTGTTTGTGGGGAGTCCTTGTGCAGAATTTGTCCAGTTGGTACTTCTGGGGTGAGGCAAACAGGTCTATCTCTGGGCTCCCTCATTTGTTTCTCAACATGTTGAATATCTTTGGTTCCAGTTTCCACTCGTGTGGATCCATGAGATTTCTGCTTAGGTCATCTGCCAGTGTGTTTAGATTTCCTGGCAGGAATTGAGCCTGAAGGTGCACTTGGTAGCTCAAGGCCGTGTTCCACAGAGCCATAGCTAGTCTGCAGAGAAGGTATGAGTGGGTTCCCCCCTGCTTGTTTATGTACCACATAACAGTGGTGATGTCCATCTTTACCAATAATTGTCCTAGAAGAATGTGGTCCTTGAAGGCTGTCAGAGCATACTGTACAGCTAACATTACTTTTTGATTGATATGCAAGTGCATTTGACTTGGGTTCCATTTGCCCTGAATGCATTGCCTGCCAAGTGAGCTCCCCATGCATAGTCTGATGCATCTGTTAGGGTCTGGGCAGCAGGGGGTAGAGTGAATGGCAGTCCCTTGTTCAGGTGGCAGGCCTCTGCCCACCAAAGGAACTCTACCTGTAGACAAGGTATGATAGGAATCATAGATTCTAGATCCTGAGAATGTTGGCACCATAGGCTTTTTAGATACCATTGTAGTTTCGTCATATGCAGTCTTGCATATGGAATTAGTAGAATGCAGGAGGCCATGAACTCCAGGGCTTGCAGAATTTTCCTTGCAGATATAGCTGGGTCTTTGTGGCCAGTAGTTTGAAAGAGGCTGTCAAATGAACTTTTTTCTCTGGTGTGAGGTTGGCCATCTGTGAAGTTGTATTCAAGCTTGCTCTCAGGAATACAATTTGTTGGCAGGGTACAATATGTGATTTATTTTCGTTTATGGTGTACCCCAGAGAAGTTAGCAATTTCTTTACAAATGCCAGATGATTTAATAGTATGTCCTGGCTTTCTGCCTGAATTAGACAATCGTCCAAGTATGGGTATATTTCTTTGTCTGCAAAATGCAATGAATGGAGATAGGCACTTTGTGAATACCCTGGGCGCAGCAGTAGATAAGCCAAAGGGCAGTGCAGAAAACTGGTAGTGTATGCAGCTTGCTCGGAAGCGTAGGTATCTTCTGCAAGATTCCCTTATTGGGATGTGCAGGTAGGCTTCCTTTAGATCCAGTGTTGCCACAACCACGCATCTTTTGCCTAGCATGGGAAGTAGCTGCTGAAAAGTTATCATCTTGAATTTTGGGATTACCAAAAATATGTTTAGGATAGACAGATCCAGAATAGGACGCCAGGAATTGTCTTTTCTGGGTACCAGGAAAAGTCTAGAGTAGAAACCTTGTCCCCATTCTTCTTCTGGAACAGGCTGAATAGCTCTGATGCTTAAGAGAGAGAACTTGCTTTTGAGCCTCTGCCCATTTATTTGGAGGTAGGTCTGGCCAGCCGTTTGGGGTTGGTAAGGAGTGGAAGTGGATTCTGTATCCTTGGGAAACTATATTTAAAACACATTTGTCCTGGGTAATGAGTTCCCAATTTTTTGCATGCAGGGCAATCTTTCTCCCTAAAGGAGCAGTCAGTTGAGCAGGGCTTGGCAGGTTTTAAGTTAAGTCATTAGGACAGTTTACCACGGGGGGGGGGGTCTTACTACTCCCTGCTTTGGAAGTGGGAGCCCCCCACTGTTTAGGCCTGTGAGTACCTTGGGACTGAAGCCTGGGTGTTCTGCTGGTTCTGGGTTTGGACTGAGAAGGCCTGGAAGAGGCAGGAAAGGACCAATTCTTAGACTAACTAACTAGTGAGTACTAAATCTGGGAGGTTGTACTTGCAGGAAATCTTTAACAGTTTGCATAGATTTAGCTTTTTCTCCATCTTTTTATGTACTTCTGCTTTGCTGCCAAACAGGCGGTCTTGGTTTAAGGGAGCATCCAGTAATTTAGCTTTAACATGATCTGACAAAGATTGCTCTTTAAGCCAAGCATGCCTTCTAAGTACAGACCCAGAGACAGCAGCCCTGCAAAATGCCTCTATGAATCAAAACCTCATTGCAAAGTATGTTTTCCAACTTGTTCAGCAGAATGCATTAAATCCTGTAATTCTTTACTTTCAGCACAGTCAGGAATCATCATTTTCTGTTTAAGCAATCCAATAATATGCTGCTGATACTTTAACAAATGAAACTGGCAGTTTAAAGCCCAAATGGCTAAAGTAGCAGAAGTGTATACCTTCTTTCCCCATCTATCCAGTGCCCTGGAATCTCTATCAGAGGGAGTAGGAATTTTGACAGTAGTAGCCTTAATGCCCTTGGGTCCCTGTGAATGGTCTCAGGATCCACAGTAGGATTTTTAAAGAGGAACTTGTGAGAGTCAGGTACCCTGTAATACCCATCAGGTTTTCTGGGAGCAGGAGGTAGAGTGTCAGGGGCCAGGCTAGATTCCGAGAAGGCATCATCTACAATGTCCAGTACAGGAGGGATAGCTGAAGGCCTGTGTTGAGGCATGAGTAAGAATTCCCTAAGCCTCTTTTTGGAGTCAAGAGTAATCCTGGCTTTCCCAGAGGAAATGTTCCCTAAGAGTATGCAAGGTTTCATCAAAAGAGAAATTCTCTGGAGGGGAAGCAGAATGAATGGAATCCTCTGCATCAGAATCCTCATAGGTAGATAAGGGCAAATCCTGATCATCAGAGAAAACAGAAATTTCAGAATCCTGATCAGAAGAATCAAAAGGAAAATCAGTCCTAAGTCTCTTAGGGGGTAAGGCTGGCTTCCCCTGATTAGAGTAATAAGGTACTCAGCCATTCTTATCATTTGTTTTTTTAATCATAGAGGCCTGACCATGCAGTATGGACATCGGTTTCTTAGGCATACACAGAGTTTTAGGCCTAGAAGAAGAAAATGGTGTCTAATATGCAAGTCAGTAGACCTGAATACACCCTCAGAAGCCAGTGCTTGCACAGGGGCTCCGGACCCATCCAAGGTAGAGACATGCGCAGGTTCCACAGTAGAAGAAGCATCTCGCAGCATACCGGACTCCGAATGGGTCTCAGTAGAGGCCTGCGAATCTGAAGTAGCGGGTAACAGGGGCTGCGAAAGCGCCTCACTGAGTACCGGCGAACTGGTGACTAGCTTAGGAGAAGCATCGTTGGCAGCTGTGGACCTAAGCGGGTCTTTATCTTTGCGTTTTTTTAGAATGTCGGTAGTCAGGTGGCTTACCGAAGCCATATCAGGATAATTGAACCAAGTACCAAAATATTTAGAAGTATAAATGAACCGACTAATAGTTTGTTGTTTAAACAGGGAACAAAACCGACAGCAAGGTACGTCGTGGTCTAGGCCTAGGGAAGGAATGCAGTACGAATGGAAATCTATATGAGGTATTGCTTTCCACAAGAAATACAATTATTAACTTTTACTGACGCGGTTGAGAACAAGAAAAAGTTTCCCCAACGGGGTACTTAGCTTAGTTGAAGACTTCGGTTCTGAAACTCGAAAACGAAAACTTCAGGAGTCGGCCAATTGGCACTTGCGAACTGCTTCTGCTACAGGCACCACATGGCAAGAAAGACTGATGTAATGGCATCGGCTGCATGCTTTACACCCCTGACTACCTGACGTCATGGAAGATGAGACAGCAACCGACGCAGGACCCAAGACTTTGATAATCAGGCCGACTGAAGGCTACTGCAAGCAGATAACCCAAATGTGATGACTGCAACAGTGAAACACGAAGAACATCATCTCAAACAGCTGACATTTGGTGTTAAGTAGGCAGACAGCATTGCTGTGCTTTCAGTGATATAATTATAACAGTCAAGATTCTTGACGTGAATACCCCTAGTTTATGAGAAAAAAGCCAAACCTGTCTTACTGCACCATTCTGAAAACCATAGAACACAGGACCCATTTTTACAGAGGCACAGTAAGTGCAAATCACAGACTTCATAAAAACTTACTTTCCAAAGTAGTTTCAACAATACTGAAGGTGAAAACTGATTATCTTTTAAAATACAGAACCCATGACTTAAAAATGACCTTCTGCTTATCAACATGAACCTCTGAACTGAAGAAACAAAAATGCAAAGCAGTACCAATATGCAAGTACTTAGATTTTCAAGAAACTTCAGCAATGAGATCGCTACATTCTGTTCTCATTCTCAGCCTCTCATAAAAAAATGTATGTGCACGCACATTCACATGAGCCCACACTGGCATGCCCTATGCCAAGGTTACTGTACAGGGACCATTACTAAACCCAGTTTCCATTCAATAAATGGTTTCCTGTAAGATAAATTTTACTTAAGATGATCCTTTATGCAAGTTCCGAATTATCAGTAGCAACTTATCTGGACAAGAATTCCACAGAGAATCCAAACAGTGGGACAGATTCTCAAGCAACTTCCAACACACCAAATAACTAAAGCAGGCAGACAAAGAAATGCTCAAGACATGGCACTTTGCAAAAGAACCATGGCAGATAATGCTCTGTTCCAAAACTGCAGATCCCATTTACGTTATTTTCTGAATATGTATTATGAAGATAAGGCAGCAATACATACCCCCTCCAATTAACAGCATATGACATGACACAAGAGTTCACCATCTGGTTTTATGGCAGATGGTTATACAGCTAACCAAACAAATAATTAGAATCTGGCTAATGACTTCTCTTCTTACTGCAAGAGAAATGAACATTCAGGTCAGTAGCAGACATACCAGTGGGCTTCCAAAGCATACAGCAGGTACCTGCTTACATTCTGAGCACCCAGGGGGGAAAAAAACAAAACAAAAAAAAAAAAAAAAACAGGAGATAAGGAGAGTACAATGGATGAAGCACATTTTTGGAAACCATCTTCAGAGAACAAATGCAGCTCCCAATGAGTACACAAGATGGTGCTCCCTGTTATAAGGAAACAAAGAGCTTCAAAATTCCTCACATTAGTTAAATGGCCTCAGAAAGAGGATTTTCTAGGATACAAATTGAAGGATTCAAGAAAAGTGAATGTGGAAAGAGGAAGAAAAAAAGTCTCTCAACTACAAAACTCAGGTCCCAAAGAAGAGCCCAGAATTCTAGTCAGGAGGTCTAATATGGAGAATACTTTAATTCTACAACACAAAACGGAAATACATGCAAAACCAAAAGAATGTCTCAGAATATTATGAGAAAAACTTTTCTAATATTGAAAGACAGATACACTAAGTGTTTCTAGGTCTGAGCACAGCTGATGCACGTTTGTTGTTGTTTAAAACAGCAGAATGAAAAGCCTGAACATTGCTTCAGCGTTGGAAATTTTTACAAGAGGTTACACTTTCGGTGCAGCTGTAGATTTGGGGCAACTGTTCCTATTTGGCGGGGTAAAAGTCAAAGGGGTATGAGGTTTTGAAAACCTATACAGTTTGGTTCCCGAGTGTTTTTATTCAAATGAAAGTTTAGAAAAATATGACATGGGTTCAAAGATAAGAAGCAACCATGTAAGACATCAGCTTTCAAAACATTAAAACGTGCATATAAGCTGCAAGCTGGAAATATAAATTCAAAACAACGGCCACAGATAATGGGCAGCAGTAATAGCTGGTTACCATAATGGCTACTCTAATATTAAAGTGAAGATGTAACAGACTTTACAGGTATAGAAAGGAGAGTGTACTGAATTATTTTAAGTGTAGTGTGCAAACAGCAATGCTACAGGAGACTCACTTCGACAGAAAGGAACATATGAATTTAGCAAAAAAAAAAAAAAAAAAAAAAAAATGGAACTTCAGCAGAGTACAGGGGACAAAGTAAAAGTGAGTAATAATGACTGAGAGGAGTTCAGACATTGACAGAAGGGGAAAGAGCACGATTATGGTAGGTCTGTGGCAGTAAGAGGTTACTAACAGGGGAGGCACATTACAATGGGAAGCATTTACATTCCACCAAAATCTATATTACGGAGCTTAGGACAATTTTGGAAGAAATAAGTTTTCAGCAGAGACTAATACTAATGGGTGGGGGGACTTAACTTCATTACTACTGCAAATCAGATTCATCAGTGAGCCACAGAAGGGAAAATATAGCAAAAGACATTAAACCTCAGAAGATGCACAGAATACTTGGTATGGAAGATGTGAATTCAGTAGCAGGAAAAGCATTTCTAAATTATCCTTCAAGATACAGAACCTTGGCTAGACTAGAAAGAAGTATTTCATAGGTGCACATGTATTTAATTGCAAAGCTTTCAGACCCACACAATAGCTACATCAGATCAGGGGAGGAAAAAAACTAAGACAAAGATACAAGGTTGTTGTTGCTGTTGTATCTTTCAGCTTTTCCCGGTTAGGGGTCGCCACAGCGAAACTCCGGTCCGCTAATGATTGGCAGTAGATTTTTATGTACCGAGTAGCCAGCCCTGACATACAACAAAGATAAAAGGTAGCGATGTAAAAAAATGAGACACATATGTTTTCCAACTTATCTGTTAAAAAGAGAAACATTTAAGGAATAGATAGTGGAAATAATTAGAGAGCTATTAGGGAAATATTCTTCAAAAGGGATAGCTAGCGAGTTAAACAAATGAAAGGAGTTTAAAAACGTATTAGAAATGAGAGAGATATGGGAAAGATTTAATAGGAATTACTTAAACAAGGTTAAAGTATTGCAGGAGAAGTGTAATCTCACAGAATAAAACAACCGCAGAGTGCTAAAGGAAAAGTAAGACAATATTTGGATAACAGACAGGAGTTTAAAAATTGTTGTTAGCAAACTATTTTTAATATCAACTGTACAGCACAACCAACAAAATGGCTTAGGTAACAGAACGTAGAAAGGAATGAAGCCAAACACAGTGAGCCCAGGGAAAGAAAAATAACCAGAGATCTTACAAAAATATCAGATATATTTTAGGAATTTTTTGGAAAACCTGTATGAAGCAGATGGATGAGAAAGGCAATAAAAAGGCACACATGAAAACATTCATGGAAGATTTATTAATGTCAAGGTTAGAGAAAGAGAAGGATTAACTAACAGCTATGAAGAGAAACCGTGTTTGAATACAGGTAGGCATTTCTTCTTTACCCCCATTTATTTCCTTTATGTTTACAAACATTAGCAAAGAAAAATGAAACTCGAATATTCAGAGATATCACGGATATAAATTGAGAATTAAGGTGGGAAGATTCCTCGGTGATCAGCACTGTTTGAATACAGTACACATCTGGGGATTTCTTCTCTTTGTTATTTGCTTTATGTTTACATCCATTAGCAAAGAAAGTGGGACTCGTATTTAAAGATAGAGCTGATATGGTAATCACGAAAAATTAGCTTTATACATAGATATTATTTTGTACTTGATAAATCCAAACAAGGACAGCTTGGTGTTATGGAACTTGTATCAAGTCTTTTCAAGACATAAAAATAAATGATAATAAAGCAAGGACTTTAGTGTTAAACTATGCACTTGCACATGAGCTGGTTCAGCAATATCCTCACTTATGAAGACATAAGATGAAGTATATGGGTGGATGAATGAAAAAGGATTCCATTATAACAGCTACGAATACGTGAGAAGAAAGTAAAAAATTAAAACAACTGAGAAGCTAGAAGATTTTGCATATTGACAGTAAAATAGAAACAGTGAAAGTTTTTCATCTCTCCAGTCTTGTACATAGGTCAGGCATAATTTTATCCACCAATGGAGAAGTAGGATAACTTGAGATGACGGAATTTATTTGGGAGTGGAAGAGGGCAAGAGTTAAGTGAGATAAGATGATTCTCCCCCAAAGAACAAGGTGGATTATCATCTAGTCTGAACAGGTAGTTTACAGTTTACAGTTATTTAGTTAAGACTCAAATATGCAAAAGGTTATATATCAAAGTGTAAAGAAAAGGAAATTAGGAAATGGGGGTATGGTTCGAGAAATAGAGACAGCAGGATTTTGGATGCAAGACCTTAAGGAGACCGACAAACACCAGATAGAATATTATGCTCATAAAGAAGCAGAAAGTATCCTAAAAACTAAGCCAATATAGAAATGGAAAAAGGATATCAACAATACAGAATACTGCAGTAGAGGTAAGGAAAACGGGCCAAAGAGGGCTGGAATTTACTCAAGGAAATTAGCAAAGGAATGAAGGTATTAGGTGCAAACAAACTCAGAAGGGAAATATGAAAAGACTAGGATGAGGTTCAGCTGAAGTTTGGACTGCACGTTAGAGACTTCTTTCTAAACCAGGGACTGAGCACAGACAACGAGAAAGAGATAGGGGATTAGAGAGTTCTGGCAGAGGTTCTAGATGAATCTAGAACAGAAGCTACAGATAAAAAGGGATACTTAAAAGGATGTATAAAAACCTGCATGATGATTATTATAAGACTCAATCACATGATGTTAGAAAAGACTGGGAAAAAAGAATGCAATGCAATTCAAATGAGAAGAAATTCGTAAGGCTCTCAAGAATGCAACCAAGTGCAAGTTTGTCACTTCTGAATGAAAGGGTTTGCAGGGGTATTTTTATACCCCAAGAAGACTTCAGAAGACTTTCCCTAAAGGTAGACAGCAAATGCTAGTGCTATGATGGAGAAGTTAGAGGTAACTGGAAACATATTTCTTGGGAATGCAACAATTTGTTAGATTTTATTATTCCCTACAGAAGGGTCTATATTAGAAGACCAACAATTTAAAAGTGCGAAAATGCCGGACCTCGAAGTGCTTTTTTTTTTTGAGATTGCAGTACAGTGAAGCTCGGAATATTTGCCCTTACCTCACTATAGTGCAATCTTGGAGTTGTAATATATATTTAGCAGGAGGGGGGGTGCAGCCCCCCACCATAATGATTTTGAGATCTGGCATTTTCACTCTTTAAAGCACTCACAATTTTAAACTTTTGGTCTTCTAATATAGACCCCCTACAGAGTACTTCTCCAAGGGTGAAAACTGGTCACAATTAAGGAAATTATTTATTTCTGATATGGCATCTGAATTGTCTAGACATAGTAAGGCATGACAAGTTTAAGGCTACCGGCTGCAAAAAAAGCAGTTACTAGAGAATGGTAATTAAAATCTATTCAAACTGTAACTGAAGTACTGAATATTTTAACAGAGATAAACTGGAGGTGGGATCTTTAGAAAAAGGAAGGGTAAAGTTTATGGAAATGAATGAAATTTGTGGAAACAATACATACAGAATAATGTTCAGTACAAAGAATAGGGTTTAAATGAAGGTGGTAACTCAGCAATTTATGTAATGTTGGAGTGCTACTGCATGACACTAAATGGAAAATGTTACCATTTTCTCTTTTCATAAAACTACTTGTAGACAACGTTACTAAGATTTGTTTTTTTTCCTATTTATGTCTGTGTACTCCTGTTACCATCTGATCCGACCGTAAGCTAATCACCCTTGATATCCACATCCCTCCCCCACCCCCATGGTAAAAAAATGTCTCCAAAGCCAACTTCATGCTTCTTAAGACAGAAGTGGTGAACTTCATGACACCCATGCAGATGGACAACACAGTTACAACTGCTGAACTACATCGCCACAGTAGTCAGGAAGTCTTTCTATGCAAATGCACTCTATAAGCACTTGCACGGATCGTGCTATCCCAAACAGAACCAAGATGTTATCCTCCAAAAAAAGGAAGCCAATCTGGTGGTCCCCTGCCATAAACAAACTACAACGGAAGGAAGAAACTGTTGCAAAAGAGAGTAAAATCCCATGAGTGGAGGAGCTCCCTGGTCAGCCTCAGTAAGAAGCCGAGATCCCTTATAAGATGCTCCAAAGCTAGCTACGAAAACAAAATTGCCACTAATTCTAAGGACAACCACAAAGCATTCTATAGCTATGTCAAGAATCTCAAAGGCAACACCCACATCTACTCTGAGTTACAGCACAAAGGCACGAAAATTACAGAACCAACTGGTATTGCCAACATCCTGGCAGATACGTTCAGTGCTAACTTTACCCGCACCTCACCCCCTAAACGGCCCATATCTATACAGGAAGAATGCAGAGTCCCTGTAATCACAACTACGCAGGCAAAAGCTGCACTCTCTAAAGCCAAAAACACAGCATCCATGGGACCGGACAACATCCCAGGCTGCGTTTTACACGAACTTCAGAACGAACTGGCTCCCCGCTTAAGCACCATGTTCAATAATAGCCTTGCATCAGGCTTTGTGCCCACTGAATGGTGCACAGCAACAGTTATCCCACTCCACAAAGGGGGAGCCACCACTGATCCTGGGAACTATCGACCTATTAGCCTGACTAGCCTGGTCTGCAAGGCCATGGAATGTATTATCATGGAACTCAAACAAAGACATTGGTAACCTCCAAACTCTGGATCTCACCCAGTTTGGGTTTGTGAAAGGCAGATCATGCCTCCTGAACCTGATCGACATCTTTGAGGCAGTCACCAAAGCTGTAGATGAGGGTAAGGTGGTTCTCACACAGCCTATCGTGACCTCGCCAAGTCTTTTGACACCACCCTCCACCATTCTGGAATTATAGCTAAACTCACTAAACTAGGTATAAATCACAAGATGGGTTGCCAACTGGCTCACTGACAGAATGCACACTGTAAAAGTTGCAGACTCCAAATCTGACCTCAAAGCAGTGACAAGTGCAGTACCACAGGGTTCCATCCTGGGACCTCTCCTGTTTGGTATCTACTTCTCTGAAGTACAGGCTAACACAGAAGGCCTCTGGCTAATGAACTCTGCAGATGACTGTAAACTAGGAGCCATAGTTAAGTCCCCAAATGATGTGGACATCCTACAGAAGGGCCTCGCTGAGACAGATGCCTGGTGTCAGAGCCACGGCCTCAAGCTCAATGCCAAAAAGTGCAGTGTCATCCTCTTTGGTAAAAACTCTGTACCCATGAGCTACCACATAGGCAGCAATCTACTTAACACCGAATGTGTGATAAGAGACCTTGGGACCCAGGTAGACAGTAGTCTCTCCTTTGATAGTCACATTGCCACAGTAGTCAGGAAGTCCTTCTACGTGGCACACCTCATCATAAAAGGGTTCTCGTACAGGAAAAAAAAAGAGGTCATTGTTCCCCTCTACTCAACACTCATTAGACCCATTATAGAGTACAACGCCCCTTTTGGAATGTACCTCACAAGACATCTGCAGCAGCTGGAAAGGCCACAGAAGTACCCGACAAAGAGGATTACTGTGGCCTCAAACAAATGCCCTACACTGACCGCCTCAAAAAACTCTAGCTTTACTCCGTAGCATATCGCCTACTCCGAGGTGATCTCTGCCTAACATATAAAGCTATGTCAAACCCAGAGCTGTTGGGCATGCTACACCTAAAGAAATCCCAATCCCTCCGAGCTACACGCTCTAGGGACCTAAACCTTGTCACCACAATAAACAGGACATGCTGGAGGGATAGATTCCTGTCCCAGACACTTCCCATACTCTGGAACAGGCTATCCATCTATGTCAAGCAAAGTTCTTCATTAGCACTCTTCAAGAAAAATCTTGATGAGTGGATGGGAAATAGGAAATACACCCCACACCCCGGGATCACTTCTGTGTCTCTGCTCGACAATAGCACAGGAAAATAACTGAGTGGCGTAATTCCCTGTTACTAAGATTGCATGAGTCACCGGATGAGACAGAATGGACCATTGGGAGGCCAGAAGCCATTAAGTATCCTTGTGTGATATCTTGCCAAGAGAACCAGGGTGATGGCGTCTGCCATAGATCCAAGGGCTTGAAGGACAAGTAGAGTGGGCACACTGCTTTTTATTAAGATGAGCTACACTTGAGACCTTATTTTTTGAAGCCTGTGAAAAGGAAGAGAAGCTATACACAAAACTGTGTGGAGGTGGGCTCCTATATCCTGAGTCGGAGACCGCTGTGACTTCTCTTTGTTGACTGTTACGCCCAGGGCACTGAACAATTATATGATGAAGTCTGTGGCTTGAAGCAGTAGTCGTCTGGTTGAGGAGGTGAGGAGCCAATCATCTAAATATGGAAACACCCAAAATCTGTGTAGTCTCATGTCAGCCTTGATGGCTGCCATGCATTTGGTGAACACACTGGGGGCTGTGGTGAGGCCAAAGGGAAGCAATCTGAAATCATAGTGACTGGCCCTAGCCAAAAGCAGAGATGCTTTCTTGAGCGCTGGTCCATCTTTATGTGGTAATACGCATCTTAAAGGTCTATTGAACATATCCAATCGTTTTCCCCTAGAAAGAGGAGGAGACTGAACTGTGGCCATCTGGAATTTTGCCTGCTGAACAAATTTGTTCAGAAGGCTGAGGTCCAATATCGGCTTCCAGTCCCCCATCTTCTTTGCCACTAAAAAGAACCTGGAGTAAAATTCAGATCCTATCTGGTCTGGTGGGACTTCTTGGATGACTCTCTTTTCTAGCAGCTTTTGAACTTCTATGGCTGCTTATTCCACCGGTAACATCTGGGATTTTTCTCAGTGATCTCGAGAAAAGGGTGAAAGGAATGTGATAGCCTCTGATAATTATTCTCTGCACCCAAGTATCGGAGGTTATTTGTCACCAGGCTGTCGAGTGTAGTGAGCGTCTTCCCCCAGCTGCTTCCAGAGGTAAGCAATTGGGCCTCCTTTTAGAAGACCTGGTGGGGCTGACCAGAGGAGGAGTCCCCGGAAACCTGGTTTCATGGGCCACCTCTGCCTCACAGTCAGCATCTTTCATCTGAGCTCCCACCTCTGCCTTGAGGGGAGCCACCACCATGTGTCCTTTCCATGCCTCTGATTCTTGGAGTAGGATTGCTGAGGAGTAGAAAAATGAATGGCCACAGCAGACAGGGTCCTTCCATCCTTCTCACACCTGGATAGCGTTCCCTTCACCCTGAGGCCGAACAAAGATGATCCATCAAAAGGAGCACTGACAAAGGAAGACTTCAAGGGTTCCATGAATTCACACAAGCACATCCAGGCATGGTGTCTTATGGCAATGTCAGAACCCACTGCTCTGGCCATGCCATCGGGCTGCATGTAAAATGAGCCACATGGATGAGTTAGATACAGACTCCAGGGTGGCTAGCTGAGAGGTGACATTGTCCTGCACCTTGTCAGACACTGCTCCCGTGACAGTATCATTCCTTAATCAGATCTCTCTGGAGTCTAGTAAAATGGACAATGGAGTTCAAAGACCTGAGTGCAAAGGTCAATGAAGTGTAGATCTGCGTTCCTAATCTGTCCATCATCCTAGACTTCTTTCTTGGTGACAGCCGCCACCACTGCATCTAATGTTAAACCCTTGGCCCAATATTGGTGGTCTTCAGGAGGTGATAAAATTTTGTCTGGTCTCCAGGGAATAGGCTCTATGGAGCCAGGGGCCTTCCAAGCCTTCTGCAAGATCAGCTTACTAAGATAGTCTGTGGGTGGGGTCACCCAGGAAATAAATGGTTGAGCACCGAATGTTTTGCAAGTACATAGATTCCTCTGAGGTCAGGTTTTGGGAATTCCATCTACCCTGACATCTTCAGGGGGTGACTGGGGGGACCTTCCCCTTCATCAAAATCCATGTCCTCAGTGACAGATTCTTCCAGGGAATCTAGGTGCTTCCTCTTGCAAGTCTTCTTATGGTGGGGGGGGGGGTCCTCAGTGGGGATCTCGGAGAAAAACTCAGAAAAAGTGGGGCCCTGTACAAGGGTAAATTGAAGCATCGGTGCTCGCTGTCCTGTCATGGAAACTGGTGTCAGATCTAGACCAGAAGATATAATAATGTGACACTCCAATGCAGGAGGAACCAGCTGAGAGCCCACAGAGGCTAAAGCTCTCTCCATAACCTGGAAGTCAAGACCCCCCCTGCCGAGGAGTGGGAGCCTGGAACTGAGAAAGACCACCTCCGAACTGGGGTCACACCTCTCCCCGAGAGTCTGCCCTCTGAAGCAGGAACCAGGGAAGGACCTGCAACTTACAAAGTGCCGAGAGCCAAGGTTGGCTCTGTATAAAAAAAGGGACTCGGACACCCTCGGAACCGGCAGTTGAGTCTAGGCCCCGTGAATCTGTCGGTTCTAAGAAGGGAACTGAAGAAGTCAGAGCAACATCCGGTGATGAGGTAGGGATGCCTAACGACACCGAAACAGCTGATACTGGGGGAGATCGAAGTGCTGGGTTCCAAATTTCCAATGGAAGTCAGAGGAGGAGACAGTGAAGGAGTCCTTGGAGAAGACACGCCAACTCCAGGAGAGAGAGGAGCCTGAGAAGGGGCAAGAATACCTCTGGTTGCCAATAGCTGATCCACCAACCTCAAATCTACCTCGGAAAGACTTCTGGAGAATCGAATAGACAATCTGAAGGGGACTCGGGTCGTTCCAGAAAGGGACTGGTCAACTGACCCATAAAAGGATCTATGGGCGGTAAATACCTCGCCCTGGGAAAAAAGATTAGGGTCTGGTTTCGACACCGAGGGGGTGGGCATAGCCAGCTGAGGAACCACTGGAGAAGTCAGCACTGAGCCGGAAACTAAAGATGGCGGTGCCAATGCTGGTGCCAAAGGCACCGTAGTGGCAGTAGTCGGTGCTGAGGATTCTAAGTTGAAGTTTTGGTACCTTTGTTTTCAGTTCTGTGGAAATAGTCAGAATCATAGCCTTACGTTTTTGTGCCATCAGTGCCATGGGGGATGCAGGCACCAAGTGGCTCTTCTTTTTGACAGGGTCTGATTTAGGTGGATCAGACTTTGACAAAGCTTCAGTAAAGGTAGTTTTTAATAAATCCTTCAAAATGAGCTTATTCTGATGCTCAACCAAGGCCCGGTTACTAAAGGCCTAGCAAGCGTTGCAATTTTGTTCAAGATGAGAAGCTGCTAGGCGGTAAACACACAAAAGATGCCCATCCAGATTGGGCATCTTTCTTCCACAATCTTGGCACTGTTTAAATCCTAAAATGCCCTTCTGCTTTTCCGCCATTTTCGAAGAGGTAACAACTACAGTAATAACTAAACACACCAACACACACACACAAAAAGGACAATAGGGAGGTCTAGCAACAATGGTAGATAAGAAATACCAAAAGGGTAAAAAAGAAAGAAATACCAACAATGGTACTAAGAATTACCACAAATGCTAAGAAGGGTGGGAGAGGGGTTACCAACAATGGTAACGGAGATTAGTTATGGGGTAGACTGTCCAAACACACAGAGTCTAAGAAATATAGGTATAATCAAGAAAAAATATATATCTTTAGGTAGCAAAAAAATAAGAACATACAAGAAATTTTAAGAGTTGGCTGGGAGCAATGGTTGATGCGTTTTGCTGACAGAGTGGCAAACGAGATCTGAGGTAATAGAGGGGGGGATTGTTGATGAGTCCTAGCTCGAGAGTTTTTTGACTGGCATGAGCTGTACAACTGCAAAGCCGGTTCCGAAGATCAGAACAGAGTCCCATTCGTCAAGAATGATCAAAGATTGATAAAATCAGATGAAGGGTTATAGCCAAACATCAGGAGTCTGACTAGAAAAACAATTTGAGACCATACAGAAGTATTAGTGGTATAAAACACATTTTCATAGAATTTCTGATTGCAGAGAAATTGAGAAAAATAGAAATATTTACAGAAAACTTAATTATGCTAAAGTCAGAGGAAGATTAGGCACACTATTTAACAGTAAAGATAGGAAGAGAAGAGATGAAAAGAGTGATGGATAAATCAATCAGTGGAGAACTCCCCAGAAGCAGACAGTATTCCTGTGGAAATTTGGGTGTTAGAAAAGAAGAACGTGATAGTGATCTAGAAGGTTTTCTAGAACAGTATTTTAAAAGTGGGGTACCAGCATCTTGAAATAAAACTATGGTTGCTATATTACCAGGTCTGGTTTCATTTCACCCTATTTCAATTTTAAAAGATGGTTATAAAGTGCTCACATTTACACTAGGTAAGAGAATGACAAACTTTGCCAGAGTTGGTCTGTATGGATCAAAGTGTTTTTGTGGTGAAGAAACATTCAACAACATTACTAAAACAATGATGCACAGGGAATCAGAGTACAAGAAAATCTGCTACTGTTGGTAAGGTTTGATGCAGAGAAAGCATTTGATAGAGTCAGCAGGGATTTAATGAGAACGGTAATAGTGTCACTTGTATACTTTGATAAAATAATAGTGTTAAGGCAGATCTATATAAAGGTGAGAGGGTTCCTCTCTGAAAAGTTGTGGTTAAACACTGGAACCACACAAGGAGGTCTTCTTTTTCTACTCTAATTATAATTCAGATAAGAGCTACTGGAAAAAGAAAATGGTGTATTTACAAAATTTAAGGATACATTTAGTATGGTAATCAACAAAGTTACCTTTATTTGCAAAAGTTATTTTTGTTCTTGGCAAGTCCAGGAAAGACATTTCAGTGTTAAGAGAACATTACCAGACAGTTTAAAGTCTTTTTTGGATATAAAAGAAATGAACACAAAGCAAATAATACAGCAGTAAATTATGTACCTACATATTATTGATCTTGCAATACCTATATCTGTGGTTACATAAGAGGAAGTATTTATCGATTGCGGGTGGAAATCCTTAAAGACAGCAACCATGCAAACCATTACAGTCAAAGTCGCAGAAAGTATTCTAAAAACTACACAAGCACAGGAATGAAAAGGATATCTTACTAACAGGTACATCTGCAAACAGAGGTATAGAAAACAGGCAAAAGGGGACTGGTATTTACTAGAGGAAATCAGCAAATGAACCAATGTACTGGGAGCAAATATTTAAGAAGGAAAAGGCAATAAAAAGGGAAGAGGCTAAACTGAAGTTTGGACTGAAGGTTAGACATTGTCTTCGCTATTAAGGATTCACAGGAATATAATCCAACAGAAATATAAAGGAGAACACTAAGTGAAAGACCAGATGTGGTACATTTTTTAGTGCAGTCTAGAACAGAAGTTGCTGTTAGAAAATGGAAAACTCAGTAGGTTAAACAACACCGGGCACAATAACTGTAGTAATCATGACAGATTGGGAAAAGAGAATGGAAAAGTAATTTACAAAGACAGTGGGATGCAATTTGTAATGTTTGCGTGCATACAAATACCCCTTAGAGTTGACTTCATATGTTGGCTAGGTTACTAAGGTAATAAGAAAATCCTTCTACATTGCTCAACTTATAAGCAAGGCATGGAACCTAGGTCCAAGACGTGTGGAATCTTTTTAGGCTTGCTCTAACCAAACTACAAGTCATGCTTAGGAAAATCAAATAATACTTCAGTTAATGAACCTGGAAGTCTGCCAGGGGTGATTATTAACTTGCTTGTGAATTTTATGAAGAACATTAAAGTACTGCAACTTAGGGTTGATGCCTTCTAGCTCCCTTAATCCATTTAATCGAGAACAAATTTAAAAAAAACATAATTTTTTAAACTTTGAAGAGTCTAACATCAACCTACAACAATCACTTAGTTAAAATAACACTATTTGCAATCCTTACTCTCCCTTACTGCTATATTGCTCGTTGTCATGATGTTTTTAATATTAATCATCTCTTAAGCTAGTTATTGTATCCAAACACAACTTAACATTAGCATTTTGTTTAACTGACATTAACATCTAAATGCAAATATTTGATATTTGCCTTCTCAAATGCCGCAACACGTGTTTAAGGATGAAAACTGGATGTTTTGAAAATTAAATTCAGAAGGTACGAGTTAGAAGCTACTTAATCATAATCTTCTGACGACCAATTTAAAACAACAATAATTAACATCTAGAACAGCTTGATATTCTGATAAAAGAAGGTTAGAACAAAATATAAACCTGTATTAACAAACACCCTTCACTATTTATTTTATTTATTTCCAGTTTGATTACTGGGGAAGTCCACTGGGCCCAAATTCCCTGTTTTCAGTGGAGGCCAGGGGAGAAAAGCTCCAAGATACATACAGCAGTAAAGATACAAAAGTATAAAAGATACATTATATAGCACAGTTTACAAATATGTACATTCAATGTCACGCATAATCAACAAAATTCCTTGTGGTTGATCTTAATGGTTGTACTACACAGATTCATTTGAGCAAACACTTATGTTGTAAGTGGAGAAACACTTTACATACACACATTTAAAGTAAAAGTGGGAGCACTTTACATGCACTCATTTAAAGTGAGATACTATTTACAAAGTTGGAATCATGAGACAGACAGCTATAGGAGTTGCAGAGAGTTTAGATCCACTCATTAGGAAAATAGCTATGGGAGTTATAGACTGCTTAGGAACCTGGGAGAAAACCTCCTGGTGGCATATACTTAGACAGAATTAGGTAGGGTGAAGGCAGGTACATTTGCATTTAGTGGATAGGTGTTTGAAAAGCTGGGTTTTGAAGTTTTCCGAGTTAGATACAGTTCTTAGAGTGGAAGGGAGAGAATTCCATTTCTTACCTAGTGAGAAAAAGAATACAAGTTGGCCAGCAGGACGTTTGGATTTGTGGATAGAAATTAAGTTTTGATGTTCATATCTGAGAGTTCTGTTAGGGGTGTAAGGGGAAAGGATATTTGTTAGAGCTGGACATTTTGTTGGGTGAAATACAAGACTGTGTGCAGTGGTAAGTTGGAGGTAGTCTAAATACTTTGAGAGTTCTAGCCAATTGGGAGATTGAAGGGTAAGGCAATGATGGGTGGAATTTTTGGATTTGGTGGCAAATTTAGAGATTTTATTGTAACAGTTTTCTAGTTTGGAGGTGATGGAGGAGGACAGGTTAGATAGAAGAGGGGCTCCGTATAATAAGGAAGGAAGAAGATAAGTAGTGGCCAGAGTATGCCTAGCAGAGTTGGAGAGAAAGAGATTGTTCCTGTAAAGCATACCTAACTTTTGGCGGGATTTCTTTATATTTTGTTGAATATGGAGATCAAACTTGAGGTGTTCATCAATAGTAACGCCAAGTAATTTAGCGGAAGGGACCACTTCTATAGGTGAGTTGGTTTGACTAAGGACTTTGAAAGCATTTTTGTCGTAGGAGTAAGTCTTTGTGGGAGGGAGTAGTAGAATTTTTGATTTATTTGCATTGAGAGACAGGTGGTTTTGGCACATCCAATTTTTAGTAGATGAGAAAGCAGTTTGGGTTTTGGTCAGCAGTTCAGGGAGGTTAGAGGCAGAGCAGACTTAGGTTGAGTTGTCTGTGTATTGAATGATTTTGGCATCAGGAATAGCAGTGTGAAAGTTATTGATGAAGATGTTAAAAAGCATAGGTCCAAGGATGGATCCCTGTGGTACACAAGCTGGGGTAGGTAAGAAGGAAGAGATGGAGTTATTCCATTTTACTGCCTGTGATCTGTCTGACAGGTAACTACAGAACCAGGATAAAGTGTTTGCTGAGAGATGGAGGCTTGATAGATGATAGAGAAGATGTTTGCGGGAAACGGTATCGAAAGCTTTAGACAGATCGAGCAAAACAGTAGAAACTAAGTGTCCTGAACCTTGCGCTTGATTGACAGTTTCTAAGAAAGAGAAGAGTGGTTATGGTGCTATGGCCTGGGAGGAAGCCATGCTGGGATGGTGCTATGGCCTGGGCGGAAGCCATGCTGGGTAGGAGTAAGAAGATGGTTTTGGGTCAGGAAAGGCATAAGTTGGAGGTGGATGCACTTTTCTAGGATTTTGGAGATTGGTGAAAGCAGAGCAATAGGGTGGAAGTTTGAGATGCTGATGTTTTGCCTACTTTGTGAAGAGGAAGAATACAAGCTGAGTGCCAGATTAGATAAAAAATATCTGGATACATAGTGTGTCAAATTAAGACTACCCTTGCAGCAGTTTGTTTGCAGTCACTAATCTCGGAAACAAAAAAAAAAAAAAACATTTCCATGTTTGTTTCCAGTGCTCCCCTCCTTCCAATATCTCTCCCAAAGGGGTAAATATCAATGCTTTAACACTGGAGCTTTTGATTACTGGAGACATTTGGCCAATACCAGTATCACAGACTGCCACTGTGAATGCCTCATCAGTGGTAAACAGTCAAAAAAGTCACAGGAAGAAAGTATAAAACATGGGGGATGGTCAATTAAGTGTCTTTTTTTCAATTCTTGTAATCCTTTGCTTGTAACCAGTAAATCTTACAACACAACTAGAATGTCATTATGTGACTTCTCCATTTGTTCTGTAAGTATTCATATCTCTTGTATGCATTTTTTTTCTGTTCTTCAAATTTTTCCTAGATTCATATACTATTCAGTTAACAAATACCTTGCACTGACTTTTAAAACTGGGAATAATAGAAAGCAAACTGTTCACCTCTAACCGGTGAACAAAATTTGGCATTCATATAGAATCTGCACAAAAAGCGTATAGGCAGTATGTTGGATACAGTGTCATTGCTTTAAAAAGGCTGCATAAGAATTACCAATATTAGGTATGATAAAAGCAAGCAAACTTCTTTGAGAAATATCTGCAGACTTGCATGCTTTTAGCAGACATTGGTGCCACAACATTGTCAGGGACACTAGAAACAATATTTTTATAGATAGAAGAAACCTGGATAGGGCACGGAGGAAACTCTCCCACTCTTTTAAAAAGATGGGTACCCTGAAACTCAACAATTTTTACTGTCTGTACAATAAATTACATTATCAACAGAAGCCTAAAATACTTGCAAAACTTGACTTGGAAGGTATACAAAGAACCAAAGATTTTTGCTTTTGCTGATATAATATGGTATTAAGATCTAGGCAAATAACGTTGCAAATAATGTTCAGAATAAAAAAGTGTAAAATGTGATAAAATATGAATGATAAAAAAGTAGGGGAGATGGGAAAGTTCTACAAAAATAAGTTAAAACAGAAACTACAACTATCTGACTAAGCTGTCGTGGAAAGGATGTGAACATGAGTGAACAGAGGCAAGTATTGTAAAAAAAGTTCAACCAAATAAAAAAGAAACAAGGACTCAAAGACTAGCCTACTATGCATGAACTACTGACTATACACCAAAAGAAACAAATATAACTATGCACAACAAAATAAGAGCTTTAACAACCACACAAATCATGTATCTTACTGTAATATGTCACTGAGACTAAAAGATATTAGGGAACATCTATTTTAATAAATTTCATTAAAAGCACATCTCTCAAAATAACCAGTAGCAAACAGCCTACTGGATTTCTTTGCTGCACATAATTTATTTTTATTTACACTTTACTGACCAGGCTAGTCCAACTTGGCCAATGGCCTCCTTTTAGGGGAGACACAAGGTGGTCTTTACACTGACTACAGGAAATTTGGCCACAGCACCAGGGAATATCTCCAAGTCTTTTCAAAAAGTGCCATGGGATCTTTTTCATTAACTAGGATACAATCAACTCAGGCACATGATACGCCAAAGAGGAGCCATAAAGACAACAGAGTGGACTATTGAGGACAAGAAAGAAACTATGTATTGTTACTATTATGCAAAAAGCTCCGAATTTTCAGACAACAGCTATACAAAAAGATTAACAGATAAATTAGAGGAAAGAAAAATACTTCCGCAAGAAAAACCGTCAGAAGCTTCAAATAAAAAATTGTGGTCATTAATACAACAGATTTTTAAAAAAACAGTACACAGACCAAGAAACTTTGATCTGTTTGGAAAAAGAAGCATCTGAGGAAGTACAAAAATATACACAACAAAACCTATATATTTTTGAAAAGTTAAAAAAAAAAGAAATATGGACATGGGAAAGAAAGAGATTTGATATGGTACAATATTTATGCAAAGGTGAAAGCCAAATTAATCAAAATGAAGAAGGCAACCCCACCAAAGATATTCGAAGAGAAATACAGACAAAGGCATCCAGACATGGGAAATTTCACAATAAAAAAATATCACAAAGAGGGAATGTAGAAAAGCAGATTAGTAAAGTAGAAGTTAAAAAAAAATAGAAGTTGAAATTATGGAGTGCCTGTAAAGTAAAGGATTTGATGTAGAATGCCTAACGCAGGTTACATCACAGCATGATGGAACAAGTCCCCAAACTAAGGCGAAACAGGAAGATCAGGAGAAGTCTGAAGAAATATGGACATGGGAAAGAAAAAGACAGTTAATATGGTGCAGCCTCAAATTGGAAAACCCCAGGCTCTGATGCAGTACCTAACGTCTGGTTAAAAGTATTAACATCTTTGCATGAAGATTTAGCCATGAGTAAGAACTATTTATATGTGCACCCCAAACAGACACCAACCTGGCTAACAGGAGAAACAATGCTCCAACTTAAGAGTGAACCTGCAAGCTACCCTAAAAATTACAGACCAATTAACTTGCCTTCTGACAAACGTATAAACTATACACTAGAATTGATGCCAACAGAGTCTATAGTCATTTAGAAGAAAAATCAATTATGGCACAAGAACAGAAGAGCAATAAAAGAAAGTCATATGGAACAAATATTATTTGCTGTTAAATAAAGTCATAGTGGAGAACTGTAAAAAAGGGGAAGAATTTAAGTATTGCATGGATTGACTATGAAAAAGCATCAAACACATAAACACACAAAGACATACTCGGAGGCTCTGAGTAAAAATTTACCTAAACAGCAGAGGCCTCCAAAGCAGAAACCCAAACAACTGCTACCTCAAGACACCCCACAAGCAACACATAAACCACAAAAGCAGTGTGCAAAGCAGTCACAGCCCTTAAGGCCAAATACAACACCAAACATACTTGTCATAGGAGACTCCATAGTCAGACACACTGACGTCCCACTCACCAGGCTGAACAAGGAGAGGGTCACAGTAAGCTGCCTATCGGGCGCTAGAATCCGCCACATAACACAAGCACTGGTCACTCCACGGCAAGTACAAATATGACACAGTCATTGTCCATGCTGGTGTGAACGACCTGAGACGCACCTCCTGGACTACATGAAAAGAGACATAGAGGAGCTCTCTGATTAGGTAGCCCAGGCAGGTATGACCCTAACCCTGAGCAGTATCCTTCCTTCACCAAGAATGATGCCAAAATATAGAGACAAGATGATCAGCTTTAACAATTGGCTTAATGTCTGGTGTCATTCAAAGGGGATCCAGTGTCTGTCTGCCTGGGATGACATGCTTGACAAGCCACGCTGCTTCGCAAGGGACGGCTTGCACCTGTCACCCCTGGGATTCCGGATATTGGCTAAGGCTCTTGCCACCCCTATAGTGCCTTTTTTAGGCAAGGCTCAAATTCTAAACCTACCACCCTAGAAAACAAAAATGGAAAGAAACTGAGGGTAATGCTGCTCAATGCCAGAAGTCTAAATCTCAAAATGCATGCACTCGAGGCCCTTCTCAGTGTGGAGAACATTGATGTCTGTGCTGTAACTGAAACCTGGTTCAAGGCTCCTGAGAGCACCCCGGCACTATTAGGTTTTACCTCCTATCATGCATTCCGGCCCCAAAACCTGGACCACACCACAAAAGGAGGGGGTGTATCCATATTCATAAAGGATACCCACACCTCCAGGTTGGTGGCAACGCACGAAGCTTCGGAAGCCATCCAGGTGCAACTAACCATAGGCAAAACTGCTCTACAAATTGTAGCATGCTACAGGCCACCCTCTCAAACTCAGGAACCCCACACAGCCTTCCTGAAGACACTGGAGGGTATAAATGTACCTCCAGCACCATCATATTGGGTGACTTCAACTACCCGAATATAGACTGGGAACATTACTCAAGCCCTAACTTTCTAGCCAAACGGTTCCTGGAGTTCATAAATTCAAATGCCATGGAACAGCTAGTCACTGTTCCCACGAGAAAAGAAAATATACTAGATCTCATTATCACAAACATGGGGACAAAATGCTCTACACCGGAAGTATATCCCTCATTGGTGAGATCTGATCATAAACTAATCTCACTGGAAATCCACATCCCGCCCCCACCCCAAACAAAAAAGACCACAGTGAAGAACTTCTCTAAAGCAAACTTCACACTACTCAAGACTGGTGTGGTATCCTTCAAGGCCCCTGAGACAGTGGAAACCACAACCCAAGCTGCGGAAGCCCTTACAAATGCCTTCTATGAACACCTCCAGGACTGCATGGATCAGGCAATCCCAAATAAAACCAAGACTCTTTCCACAAAGGGCAAACGTCCAGTCTTGGTGGACTCCAGCCATTAACAAACTTTACAATAAGAGGAGAAAGCTATTACATGATAGAACAAAATCCATAAAAGGGAAGTCACCCCTGATCATTATTAGTAAAAAAATACGAGCACTCATAAAATCAACTAAGGCCAATTTTGAGAGAAAAATTGCCATGGATTCAAAGGACAATCATAAGGCCTTTTTCAGCTATGTTAGGAACCTGGGTGGAAACTCCCAGATATGCTCAGAATTAGTCCAAAATGATACAAAAATCACTGAACCCACAGACATTGCCAACATACTGGCAGACAGGTTCAGTGCAAACTTCACCCCCCTCTCTCCCCCTAAAGGTGAGATAACTATCCCAGCGGAGTGCAGCCTCCCAGACATCTCAAATGCGCAGGTGAAAGCTGCTCTCTCTAAAGCTAAAAACACAGCATCAATGGGACCGGATGGTGTCCCCGGCTGTGTGCTACACGAGCTAAATGAGGAATTAAACCCGCACATAAGGCAGCTGTTTAATCTCAGCCTTACCACAGGATACGTGCCCAAGGAGTGGCGTACGGCAACTGTGGTCCAACTCCACAAAGGCGGTGCCTCTACAGACCCTGGTAATTACCCCATAAGCTTAACAAGTCTAGTCTGCAAAGCTATGGAGAGGATCATAATGGAGCTCATAAACAAAGATATAGGGACTTGCAGACATTGGACCCGACCCAGTTTGGCCGTCAAGGGAAGATCATGCCTTTTGAACTTGGTCGACTTCTTGAAACAGTCACCAAGGCCATTGATGAGGGAAAGGCAGTCCATACAGCCTACCTTGACCTTGCAAAGGCTTTGACACAATACCCCACTCGGGTATTGTAGAAAAACTTACCAGCTTAAATGTAAACCCATATGTCACAAGATGGGTTGCAAACTGGCTTAAGGACAGAACCCACAGGGTTAGAGTTGCTGGCGCTATGTCAGACTCCAAGCCGGTCACAAGTGGTGTCCCACAGGGCTCGGTCCTTGGCCCCTATTGTTCGGCATCTACTTCTCAGAAGTACAGGCCAACATGGGAGGACTTTGGCTGACAAAGTTTGCAGGCGACTGCAAACTGGGCCATAGTGGAAAGTGCATCGGACACGGATATCCTTCAGAAGGGACTCACGGAAACAGATAGCTGGTGCCAGAGCCATGGCCTGAAGTTAAACGCCAAAAAATGTATAGTCATACCCTTTGGGAAAAACAAGGTAACCCCAAGCTACCATATAGGTGGCAATCCACTAAGCACAGAAGAGGTTATCAGGGACCTGGGGACCCAGGTTGACAGTGGCCTTTCTTTTGACACTCACGTTGCTAAAGTGGTTAGAAAGACCTTCTACATTGCCCACCTGATCATGAAGGCATTCACATCCAGATCTAGTGAGGTCATTGTTCCCCTGTACTCTTCACTTATCAGACCAATGATTGAGTACAATGCCCCATTCGGGATGTATCTAGCCCGACATCTGCAGCAATTGGAGAGACCCCAAAAGTTTCTCACCAAAAGGATAAAGGGACTCCAAAATCTGTCATATGCTGCCAGATTGAAGAAACTCCAGCTCTATTCAGTCGCATACCGTCTGCTCAGAGGTGACATGTGCCTGACATACAAGGCCATGTCCAACCCAGAATTAATGGACATGCTCCACCTCAAAAAATCCAAATCCACCAAAACCACTAGAGCAAGTGACTTAAACCTTAGCACGGATATAAATATGACGTGCTGGAGGGATAGATTTATCACTCAGAGACTCCCTATGCTGTGGAATAGAGTCCCGGTCCATGTGAGGCAGAGCACCTCGCTGGCTCTGTTCAAGAGAAATCTTGACCTGTGGATGGGAGATCGTAGGTTTACCCCGGGAATCATCTCTGTGTCACTGCTGGACAGAGGCACAACAAACTAATGGGTATAGTATTTTTTCATATAAGGGGTGGCGTAAGCCACAAAAATTCGGGCTAGGCTTATAAATGCCTTGGGGCAGATAGCCTAGTATAAACCTATGAACCTATATTATCCCACATTCATGGATAAAAGAGTGCTTAAAAATGTACAAGATACACCCTACACTGATCAACTACATTACAGTGACCATGAAACAGTGGCTGACCACTTTGCAATTAAGCCATGATAAAGGACAAATTATTATTCCATGAATAAAAATTCAAAGGGGGATATTCCAGGGTGAAACTCTGTCACCACTGTTATTCTGCCTGGCCCTAAACCCATTAATCTGTCTACTTAACAGCTTAGGCCATGGCTATAATTTGACTCCTAGAAAACAACAAAGTGTAAAGACTTATCTTCTCTGTCAATGATTTGAAACTGTATAGCTCATCAGATGAGAAACTGAAAGTACAACTGCAAGTTGTCAAAATTTTTTCAGATGATACAATTTGGTCTTGATAAGTGTGCAAAACCAACCTTTAAAGCAATAAAACTGCAGCACCAAGAAAAAAAGAAGTTTTGTACTTACCATAACATTCCATGCGAGTTGTTCATCTCGTCTTCATTCTTACAGATGGGTTTGGAGCCAATCCTCGGCTCTAGTCGGCCTACTACAAACCTCGAGGTCTTCAGACAGCTCAAGGCCAAGTCCCTATCCCATGATGCACCTAGAGTTACCTCAGATCTTCTTTGCTGCATATAATACCATGTGTCATTCTATCACTCTTAAGAGAAAGCCATAGAAGGATTGAGCAACCAGGAAGAATCTAGCATCTTGGTCCTTGAAAAACCCTGGAGGGGGTAGGAGGGTGGGAACTAAGAATGAAGGCGAGATGAACAATTCACATGGAACGTTATGTTGAGTACATAACTTCTTTATGTGAAGTTGTTCTATCTCACCGTTCATTCTTACAGATGGATAGCGTCCCAAGCACCATCTTTCTCGGGTGGCTCACGGGAGTATGTTTTTCAGGACAGTAGACCCAAAAGAAGCCCTGTCCCTGGAGGCCCCGTCCACTTTGTAATGAGTGATAAAGGTATGAGGGTCTTGGCCAAGTGGCTGCTACACAAATGTTGTCTATAGGAAGTCTAGCAGAAAAAGCAGAGGATGTAGACACTGCTCTGGTAGTTATTTTGTGATGCAAGGGCATATTAGCAGCTGAATAAGCAAATGTGATACAATCTGACAACCACTTAAGAGTTGGTTTTGCCACTGGCATACCTTTTCTGGAATCTGAAAAGGAAACGAAAAGCTGTTCTGATTTCCTGAACTCTTTTGTTCTATCCAAGTAAAATATGAGCTGTCTATGTGTTTGGGGAAGAACACTGGCAAATCAATAATTTGCTTAAGGTTAGTTTCAGTACAAACTTTGGGCAAAAATGAGGGATTAGTTCGTAGTGAGACTCTGTCAGCATGAAAAATTAGATAAGGAGGCTTTATGGACAAGGCTTGAAGCTCTCTGACATTTTGCAGGCAGAAGTGATAGCTACTAAAAATATAGTCTTCCATGACCAATATTTCAAATCGCATGAGGACACTGGCTCAAATGGAGAGAGAATAATGCGTGAAAGCATAAAATTTAGATTCCATGGGGTATAAGGGTATTTCACAGGTGGTCTGAGATGAAAGGTCCCTTTGAGAAAGCGTCTATATCATGTTATTGAAAGTTTACTTAAGCGAATCAATAAAGGTCGAACTTTATCGATTAAGTAAAACATCGAACAACGTAAAAAAAACAAATTAAAAAAAAAACTAAATGGTGTAAGCAGGGGAGATTTCCATTTACTTGCACAATGTTCTTCACTTTCGATATTGTCATGCCGACAATATCAGACTCGATATTGTCAGTTTACGACAACGTGAAGTAGACCCTTGAGAAAGGCTTTGGATAGTTTGTGCGATATTATGTTCAATCCTTCAAATCCAAGGTGGAAATTAGAGATAGCTGCAAGCTGAACCCGAACTGTTTCTGCTGCAGCTCCTCTGTTGAAAATCATAGTCAAGAACTCAAATATGGAGGCAAGAGAGGCTTGGTAGGGATCAATGTTTTTTTTTTGAGAGGCCCGTATAGAAAATCTTTTCCATTTGCTAAGGTATAGCTTCTTAGTAGAGGATTTATGAGACGATATTAGAATCTGCTGCATTTCATTTGAAAGGTAATGGAACCTGGCTATGTTGAGAATTGGAGCAGCCAAGCTGTCAACTTCAGGGACTGAAGAGAGGGATGAAGTTCACCTGACGAGTGCATCAGAAGATCTGGAACTGTGCCCAGAATCCAAGGGTCCTCCAACTGATAAAGTCGAAGGAAGGAGAACCAAATATGACGAGGCCAATGAGGGGCTATTAGAATGATGGTCCTTCCCAGGGCTTTTGCTTTCTGTAGTACTTTGGGTATCAAGGGAATTGGTGGGAATGCATAGAGGAGACCCGGAGGCCAGTCATGTACAAGTGTGTCCCTTGGGGCTTCCCCTGGAAGGGGAATCAGGGCAAAGTAGCTTCTGTATTTCGTGTTCATGTGGTTGGCAAAAAGGTTGCAGCAAGGCTGGCCCCACCTGCGGAAAATTCTACCTGCCATTTCTTTTTTGAGGGACCACTCGTGAGGCAACAAAATTGCTCTGCTCAGCTTGTCCGCTATCACACTGGATTTCCCTGGGATGTGCATTACTAACAGAAAGTGCTGGGCGAATGTAGCCCATTGCCATAATCTTAGGGCCTCACGACAAAGGGGGTAGGACCTGGTTCCTCCTTGTTTGTTCAAGTACCAGACCACTGATATGCTGTCCATCTGAACTGCAATTGTTCCCAGAGGAAGAGAGTCCTGGAAGTACTGCAACGCTAAAAGTACTGTTCTCATCTCTAGGACATTGATATGCAGATGTGTCCCTTGTTCGGTCCATGTGCCTTGGGCTGTTCTTCCCTGAAAATGCTCCCCCCACACGCCATCAGGGAAGCATCCGTGGTCACTATGGCCGCTGGTGGGGGAATAACAAAAGGACGACCTATCATTATATGAAGAGAGGTCAACCACCACTGAAGATCCTTTCTGCATGCATCTGTAATCATTAAAAGATGAGACATTGGGAGCTCTTATTAAGACCACTGAGTGAACAATAGCCATTGCAGAATCCGCATGTGCATGCGACCCAACGGTATGGCTAATAGTGCAGCTGCCATCACACCTAACAATTTCAGTACTTCTGATGCTGGAGCCTTGTTTTTGGATATGATATTGTAGACCTGCTGATGGAGTAGTAAGACTCTTTCTGCTGGAAGCCTCAAAGTGGTGGTGGTGGTGTCCAATTCTGCTCCGATAAAAATGGTATGTTGCGATGGCGACAAGGCAGATTTTTCTGAGTTTATTGTACTGCCCAAATGACTGCAGAGTGTAAGAGTAGTGCCCGTGGCTTGTATGAGCTGATGCCTTGTGGTGGCGGTAAGGAGCCAATCGTCTAGGTACGGAAACACCTGGAATCCTAAACATCTCAGGTGAGCGTGACCAGTGCCATACATTTGGTGAACACTCTGGGAGCTGTAGTGAGACCAAAGAGCAGGGCTCAAAACTGGCAATGATTGGCTCCCAGCCGGAAGCGCAGATGCTCCCTGGATGGTCTGGCCATTTTTATGTGATAAATCTCCAGGATGCCTACCATCAAGCACATTCAATTCTCTTTCCCTAAAAAGGGAAGTATCGACTGAAGCGTGACCATCTGGAACTTCTCTTTCTTGACCAATTTGTTTAGTCTGTTGAGGTCCAAAATAGGTCTCCAGTCCCCTGTCTTTTTTGGAACTAAAAATAATCTTGAGTAAGTTCCAGATCCTATCTGGTCTGCTGGGACTGGTTGGATGACGTTTTCTTAGCAGCGTTTGGACCTCTACTGTTGCCTGTTCTCTGTAACTGGGTGGAACGACTGGGATTTTTGTTGTCAATGGAGGAGGTGTGGCGAAAGGAATGACATATCCTCTGGAAATGATACTTATTTTTATTTTATTTTTATTAACATTTGTTGACCGGGAAAGTCCGACTAGGTTCCACAGAGCCTGTTTTCAGCGGAGGCCCCGGGGAGAAATGCTCCAGATGCATGTCTTTGTAATGTGGGAGGAAACCGGAGTACCCGGAGGAAACCCATGCGAACACAGGGAGAACATGCAAACTCCACACAGAAGGCACCCCAGCCGAGAATCGAACCGGAGAACCTCTCGCTGTGAGGTGACAACGTTAACCGCTGCACAACTTTGCACCCAGTTGTCGTTTCTTATTTTGAGCCAGGCATCTGGATGCAAAGATAAGCGACCCCCAACTGTCTCCACAATAGGACAGTCGGGCCTCCTTTCAGGAGCGCTGGTAGGGCTTCCCAAAGAACTGATCTCTGTTGCCCTGGTTCTACAGACCCCCTCTGCCGCAAGGGTGGCATCTTCCATTATTGCCCCTTTCTCTGTCCCTGGAGGGGGGTTCACCATGTGTGTCGTGAAAGGCTCCTTGGGCTTTATGGAACCACATCTTCCCACCCCTCTGACCCTTGGGGTAGGGGCTGGTAGGAGTGGAAAAGCGGACTCCAACAGCAGACAGAGTCTTTCCTTCCTGTTCACACCTGGTCAAAATTTCCTTAACTTTGGGCCTGAAAAGGGATGAGCCATCAAAAGGGGTGTTGACAAAGGATGACACAGGGCTCTGCGAAAGAACACAAGCACATTCAGGAGTGTCTCGTAAGAGCAATTCTTGTACTCGCTGCCCTACTCACTCCCATCAGTTGCATATGAAATGAGGCACATTGACGAGTTCACTATGGAGTTGAGGGTAGCAAGCTGACAGGCAACTTTATCTGAAGCTCCTACAGCTACTGTACCCTGAAGAGCATCTCCAAGTTCTTTCAGGAGATCTCTTCGTAAAGTGGGTAAGATAGTTGAGCGAACGAAGTGCAAAAGTTGCTGAACTGTACGTGCGCTTCCCTTATCTATCCATGATCCAAGTTCTGTTAGGAGGATAAGTAGAGGAAGAAGTTTCCAAAATCCTTTTTGGTGGTTGCCGCCGCCACCACCATGGCATCAACTGGCACTCCCTTGGTGAGAAAGGACTTTTCTTGGGGGGGGGGGGGGGCAGAAATAAATTTATTAGGCCTCCTAGTGACAGGCTCCATGGTGTCTGGAGACTCCCACGCCCTTCGTGAGACCAGCTCCATGAGCTCATCAAAGGGCGGAGACATCCAAGATATGGAGGGTTGAGACCCGAAAGCCTTCAGGAGAACAGACTCTTCTTCAGTAGGGTTGGTGGTCTGCCAGTCACCCCTCTGCCCAAGGATTTCTAGGACCGCAGCAAATGAGATATCCTCAGAGGGGGACCATGGGGAACCTTCTGATTCATCCAAGTCGGTATCAGATGTGAAAGACTCCTGCGGGGAGTCTAAGTGCTTCCTCTTACAGATTCTCTTCCTGGGAACCTCATCAGTGGGAACTTCTGGTGAGATCTCAGAAGAGCAGGGGTCACCCAATGGGGCTTCCTGAGGCTCTGGGTCTCTACACTTAGAAAGGATCTGTGAAGCAGAAGTGGACACAGGCGCTTTTGGGGAGGAGGTAGTCTGACCTGAAGATGTAGATGTCTTAGGAGACATAACTATCATCATGGCTTCGAAGGTACTCCAGCTCTGATGAGAAGGGACCGCTGGATCCGAGGAAACCATCAATCCCCTCAGCACTGGGGCAGAAGGCTCCGAACCAAAGCTAGCAGCAGAGCTCATCCGAGCCGCAGCCCTGAGAATCAAAGTCGGAAGCAAGTCAGTCCGACTATCCTCCCCGGACCAGACCAGAGTGTGTCGGCTCCTAGACTCCTCAATCGGAGCTGAGGAAGTCAGAGTAAACGGAACCGATAACACTGGAACAAGCGTCGGCTCTGAAGGCTCAACAATCAACAAGTCCAACTCCTCCGGCTCCGAAGAACCAGCATGGCTTGGAGGAGGAAGTGAAGTAGAAAATAATACAGTCTTCAGTTCCGAAACCACCTGGGTCAGAGCAGATAAAATTTTTGCAAACGCCCGTGCCTGTAACAGCATCTACACCACAAGATCCACATCCAAATAGGAAAGGCTAAATGAAGACCGAGATGAATGGATGGACTGGGGCACTGATTGAAGGATCGGCGATTTAAGTACCTCAGATACCAGCTCCAGGACTGGGGACCAGATCCAAAAAGACAAAACGCTCGGCTCCGAGGGCTGTGGAGCCGACATTGAAGGTTTCCTTTGTTTTTTTTTTAACTTCCGAAGTAGAAGCCTTAAGACTTTGAGGATTTGCTATACCTGTCCTGGCCACTCAAGGCTTCTTGAAAAGATGGTTCGAGTAACCCTCTGTCAATTAACTTTCTCTTTCTCTCCTGAAGGACCCTAGAAGAGAAGAAATGACAAATGGAGCAACTTTCATGAAGGTGTAAAGCTCCCAAACAGTAAATACAGTTAACATGGTTATCAGTTACAGACATTTTCTGTCCACGTTTTGGACATTTTTTGAAATCTGACTTAGGATGTTTATCCCTATCCTGGTCAGCCATAATGAACAGCATCAGTGAAACTACAACAATAAGCTAAAGCCACACTCAAAGCAATTTAAATAAGCCCTGATAAAAAGCTAAGGGATAAATATCCTGTGACAAAGTGTCACTTATCACACACACACACTAAGCACTTCTAAACATCAAAAGTTGTCAAGAGCACACAGTAACTGTATAACTACACTAAGTACTCTAAATAGAAAGCCCTTTGGAAAATGGCACACCAAGGAATATATACTGAGATACAATACTAATGAAACTAAAGCTATGCTAAAGAGGAATTAACAAGTTATAATACGAACATTTTTAATTATAAAGTTTTACTGGTCCGAGCTATTGCTGAGGAACCTCCGACCTACTGCAGTGGCAAACTAGATCTGAGGTAACTCTAGGTGCATCATGAGATAGGGACTTGGCCTCAAGCTGTCTGCAGACCTTGAGCTTTGTAGTAGGCCGAATCGGAGCCGAGGATCGGCTCCGAACCGATCTGTAAGAATGAATGGCGAGATAGAACAACTTCACGTCATCAGTTTAGGACAAGGACGTGATAAAAGAAATTGAGCAAGAGGGAGTGTACAAATGTTTGGGAACTAATGAAGGCTCACCAATAAAACATGAACAAGTGTGAATAAAACTTAGTAAAGAGCACTTTAGAAGACTTAAATTAATCCTGAAAACAGCGTTGACATCTAGGAACAAACTCCAAGCTATAAACTGATTTGTTCTTCCTGTCATAACTACAGTTTTGGGGTGACTGACTGGCTCCAAAACGTGTTGGATAGATTACAGAGGAAAACAAGAAGGATGCTTCATGCTCACCAAATGATCAGTTAATACCAAGATTTTATATTCCCCATTCCGAAAGAGGGATGGGCCTCCTTGAAATGGATTACATGTACAGATCTACATTCGTGGGACTCTACACATATCTGCTGACCTCACAAGACCCAAATGTAGTGCAAGTCTTGAAACATGAAGAGAATAAATCTAAGATGACTTCCCTGCTTAAGCTAGCAGAAGCATATCCGCGTTAAGCAGGAATGGAAATCAAACCACAAGTGGATAAAACCAGGCAGCAACTGTATGTGCCAAAAAACAAAAGAAAGAATATAAAGTGGAAGACCAGATGAGAAGGCTAGAAATGTGGAAAATGCATAAATATAACTGCAAGTATAGAAAACGTCTGGAAAGAACCTGATGTTGATCAGGAACGAATGTAGGAATGGTTAAGGAGAGGCGAGTTCAAACCAAGAGAGGATAGGTTAATATTGGCGGCACAGGTTAGTGAGCTACATACACGTTGGTTTACAAAGTCCATTGAACGTGTAGGAGAAATGGACAAATGCAGGTTTTGTAAAATAGAATTGGAAACAGCTGCACACCTTGTTGCGACATACTAATGGCAAGAAGGACTGTATACTGAAAGGTATAGTAATGTGGCGAGACTGTTCTACTGAGGACTGTGCAAACATTATGGTATTGAAGTGGCTCAAAAACACTGGCAACATGAGCCACGAAGCATCACAGAAAATGTCTAAATCAAATGGGATTATCCATTACCAACTGTTCAAAAGATAGATGCTAGAAAACCAGATATAGTGGTCCAAAAAAAGAAGACAAAAGTAGCATTGATCACTGAAATCGCTGCACCCAGTGACTACAGTGTCCTGCATAGAGAGAGGCACAAACTCATAAAATATCAAGATTTGCGAGCAGACATGAGAGCAATGTGGAAGAAAGATACCCAGACAGCTCCAATAGTAGTAGGAGCAACGGATCTTATAAAAAGAGTCTACAATCATATTTAGCTATGCTACCAATAAATGTAACTCCGTATGAAGTGCAGGAGGAGTCACTACTGGGTACATTACGGGAGCTGCGAAGAACACTTTTGGCTGACATCAAACGGTGCAACAATACTAATTTCATGGACATTAATCGCACTTTGACTTAGGAATTGGGTCCATTCCCGTCACGGTATTAGAAACCTAAAAGATTTAGAAAAATGAAAAAAAGTGAGAGGCCTCTGTATAAAAAACAAAGGGCATGACACTGAATCTGAATTAAGAATTTAGATGGCAAGTATTTAACACTTGCAAACCTCCTGATCTAAATATTGTTACCAATTTTAAAATTTTGCTTAAAGCAATAAAGCTCAGACTTTGAAATGAAAGGTACATGCTTAATTATGTGTGTTTTTAATAAACCCTTCATGTTGTCTGGAAGATGTCTTACTCGAGCAGCTCTTGCCACAGTGATGCAGTGAATGTACACAGTCACAGATATGTCAAGATGATCCAGCAAGTATGAAGGACAGAAAAAGGAAGGAAATTAAGCCATCTATTTGTAAAAATCTAGACATCTGTGCACCAGGTCAAGGCACTCACATTAGCTCTAGGTCACAAGGCAGCCCCATAATAAACTTTAAGACAAGAATTATGTTAAAAAGCTAACGCAGCTTCATTTTCACATCTTAACCCTGAATGATCACCTTAACAAAGCCTTCACTTTACAATCATGAATAAGGTATTTTAATACCACTGTGTAACAAAGACTCTAAAAATTGTCTTCTACTTCATCTTACCTCTGGGTGTCTGTCGAGATCAGACAGTGTTAAACCATGCTGGAGGATCAGCTGACGAGCCTGCAGATACAAAAAAGGGAAGAAAATAATATGGCATACAACAGCGTGGTTTATAAAGGTCACAAGATGGTTTGCGAAACAATTTTCTCTAGGGTTCTTGACATATAAAGCTAATAAAATAGTGCCTTCAGGGAAATAGTTATTGGAAACTGCTCGCAATGGCTGAAATTAGTTGCTTGCCATCACATCTAATACATCTTTTTCAGTATTCAGTAACATATTATTCATTACTCCCCCAACACTCTCCCATACAAATACTGCATAGGCCAGTCCTCTTTAGTAGAGGCACACTATTTCTTACATACACAATGCAAGCTTCAGTTCATGCCTTCTAACCCAAGCTCCATTTTCCCAGAAACAACCTTGTCACCCCTGAACGCTGCTTTTGTCAAACAACATTTAAACAATTTGGTAACGCAGGTGTGTGTGTGTATGTGTCTGTCAGTTACTTGGGCAGGGACACGAATCATTGACTGGACAGAAAGAGTGTTGGAGGACTTAGCTTGGAACTCTAGCTAAGGACTTAACTCCATAGCTGTACCAGTGGGAAGTCTTACTGGGGATCTGGAGAAAGGGGGAGAAACCAACTGCAAACTGACTGTGACCTCTGTGTGCTCTTAAGGGAAATTGCACTTTACTGTGTGTGCACTTTTCATCCTCCCATTCTGTAGGTCCCTCACTGTTGCCAGTGGTGAGAATTGAGGCTCTTTGACTACTGGGCCAGTGCAGGGGAGTCGCAACCTGAACCAGATACTCCCAACCCAGCAGCTTTCAGATCTTCACCCTGGGGTGGAGCCAAAGCCAGTACAGACTTCCTGGACAGATCTGACAATCCTTGAGATTGTTGAGCTTGCTTCTGTATAGTCTCTCAAATCTCAGATATAAATGCAAAAACATTTAAAAAAAATGACCAGATAACATTACAGCCAAAAGGGTTGGCAACAACTCATTCTAACTAATTCAACAGAGAAACTAATGTTATAATTGAGGATGGTTTGAGTGCTGAGGACTCAAACAGCAAGGCTAGAAGCACCAATAATTGTCCCATGGATGAGAGTTTAACTACCAAACTGCATGCAAAGACCTGGATCCTAATGGCTACTGACCAGTAGTGAGGTCACTAAATACAAAGCAAATAATGATACCAAATAAGCATTGAAATCACTGCTGAAGCAAAGGTATGCTGCTGAATCATTGGCTCCTTAGTACCTGGTGCCAAAACTAGGGCCAGGAGGAAAAGGGGATGGTCCTGTCCCTCACCACTTTGTAAAGTGGATGGGGACAGAGGATGCTCATCTCTAGCTGTACCACAACAGAGACCCTCATCACATTTTCTCAGTACACACTGACATTAATGAAAGAGCTGAGAAGACACCTGTAGAAATTGACAGAAAGGAAGAAGGTCTACATTCCAAACACTTAAGAGCTCCTTCTCAGTAGGGAACAATGCTTATCCTTTTCCTAAGAGATGGAGCTAGCAACACAGATACCTTGAGCTGAGAGACCGTCTTGATACCAAAGCTTAAATTAGAGCTGTGTGCACAGAACACTCCCCTTGGGGGGACGTCCAAATGTGGCAATATGGATATAAAGGGTGACATAAGACAGTGCAACTACTCCACCTTCCCTTTCTCCTTCTTGCCATTTGAGCAAAATCATCAGGAAATGAACCCATGAAAATAAACCTGCTCCTCCTCTCATGTAAAGTCCCAGAATGGAAATATTTGTAAATGTCACAGGGCTCAAAACAGTGTTCCATTAGTAGACACACTATACAAAAGAAATGCGTCTCCTGAGGGGAAATCGGATAACCACACAAGCTCATTTTTTTAAAGACCAAAACTTGTCCAGACTCTGCATTTTGTTTTGGCTTTTTGGATAAAGCCAAGGCTTTACATTGCACAGCACAAGACAGGATCAGACACATGCACTCACCAACACCAGAACTATCTTCATACTTAACACTTACTCCAACCCTGATCTGTATACACTCACGTGTGCACACACACACACACACACACACACACACACACACACACACACACACACACACACACACACACACACACACACACACACACACACCCTTGATAACCCACTTACTTCTTTCGAGAAAATCTGCCTTTTGGAACCACGGATGTTTAAGAAATGCAATATATGGACAAACCCACATGTAACACAATGAAACAAGCTTACATTTGACCACGACCTTTATATTTATGCACAAAGACACACACGTGTGTGTGTGTGTGTGTGTGTGTGTGTGTGTGTGTTTATATACACATGTAAAGTGTATATATAAGTATCTTTAAGTGTCCATTTAGTTGTGCAGTTTGGTCATGCTGCCTAATGAGAAAAAAATGTGGCCTTCCACCACATGGAAACAAAACATACTCTTGTTAGTTTTGGATTAACTGTAACCTTGAAAGGCAGAAATGAAAAATGATAAGATGACTGCAGATGCGAGTCACATGCTTACAAAGGAACACTTGTGAAAGCAGCACATTTGCAGACCTATACACATTTCACCAATACAAACAAGCAACCATATCTTACATGCACAGTTAGCAAGTAATAATATTAAACCAATGAATACTGTGATAGCCTAAGTACCGTGACAGATACATCAGTAGCCTTGGTTACCAAAGGCTCCCAAAAATAAACTTGTGTTTACATTTGATCAGAACTACTAACATTGGTGAGCTGAAAGGAACTTATAAATTTATGTATTTGCGTTACTACATGGGACCTTATGCAGGAACTTTAGTTTCTGTAAAAATTACACTTCAGCCAAAATGACAGCTATAGCATTTTTCACAAGTGAAGACAACACCAGCTTGTATGTAGCTGCTACAGAAGACGTTACGTGTATGTTAAAAATGTGCTGAAAAACAGTTTACTTTTCAAACTGATATCACTAACCTCTAAACAGCAGCTGGATTTCTGCAGTTTTCAGGGTCACTAAAATTAAATACACATCTAGACTGTTGAAGAATGCCCTATGCAAAACACCACAGAGCAGACAACTAGTGTACACTTCTCACAAAATATTAAAGTGAACTGGATATTAAGAATAGTTACGACATTCTGCATTTTACACAGAGGTGTGCCCTAAAAAAAGAGCCATAAGCTTAATTAGCTCATAGGTAGGTACTAGGCTATCGCCCCTAGGGCCTATACAAGCCCAGCCAAAAAGGCACCGTGGCTTTTGCCACCCAAGAAAATGTTATCCTGTGCCACTGTCAAGCAGAGCCACAGAAGTGATCCCCAGGGTGAATTTCCTATTTCCCATCCAATCATCAAGATTTTTCTTGAAGAGTGCTAATGAGGAGCATTGTTTGATATAGATAGGTAGTTTATTCCAAAGTATGGGAAGTCTCTGGGACAGGAATCTATCCCTCCGGCATGTTCTGTTTATTGTGGTGACAAGGTTTAGGTCCCTAGAGCGTGTAGCTCGGAGGGATTGGGATTTCTTTAAGTGGAGCATGTCCAACAGCTCTGGGTTTGACGTAGCTTTGTATGTTAGGCAGAGATCAC
This sequence comes from Protopterus annectens, assembly GCF_019279795.1. Classification (NCBI taxonomy): domain Eukaryota; kingdom Metazoa; phylum Chordata; order Ceratodontiformes; family Protopteridae; genus Protopterus; species Protopterus annectens. The sequence continues at coordinate 562,801,563 of NC_056741.1, read as the reverse complement.
CTCTGAGTAGGCGATATGCAACGGAGTAAAGCTGCAGTTTTTTGAGACGGTCTGCGTAGGGAATCTGTTTGAGACCGGTAATCCTCTTTGTGAGAGATTTCTGCAGCCTTTCCAATTGTTGTTGATGTCTTGTGAGGTACATACAAAAAGGGGTGTTGTACTCTATAATGGGTCGAATGAGTGATGAGTAGAGGGGAACAATGTTTATTCTGGATGAGAAACCTTTTGTGATGAGATGTGCCATGTAGAAGAATTTCCTGACTACTGTGGCGATGTGATTATCAAAGGAGAAACTACTGTCCACCTGTGTCCCAAGGTCTCTTATCACACTTTCAGTGTTAAGTATACTACCGTCTATGTTGTAGTTCATGGGTACAGAGTTTTTACCAAAGGGGATGACAATGCACTTTTTGGCACTGAGTTTGAGGCCACAGCTTTGACACCAGGCATCTGTCTCAGTGAGGCCCTTTTGAAGGATGTCCACATCGTTAGGAGTTTCGATTATGGCTCCTAGTTTGCAGTCATCTGTGAACTTCGTTAGCCAAAGACCTTCTGTGTTAGCCTGTACTTCAGAGAAGTAGATACCAAACAGGACAGGACCCAGGACTGAACCCTGTGGTACTCCACTTGTCACTGGTCTGAAGTCGGATTTGGAGTCTGCTACTTTCACAGTGTGGGTTCTGTCAGTGAGCCAGCTGGCAACCCATCTTGTGACATAGGGATTTATACCTAGTTTAGAGAGTTTATCTATAATTTCAGAGTGGGGGATGGTGTTGAAATCCTTGGTAAGATCTAGATAGGCTGTGTGAACCACCTTACCCTCGTCTATGGCTTTGGTGACTGCTTCAAAGAAGTCTATCAGGTTTAAGAGACATGATCTGCCTTTTACAAACACGAACTGGGTGGGGTCCAGAGTTTGGAGATTACCAATGTCTTTGTTTATAAGTTCCATATGTTCCATGGCCTTGCAGACCAGGCTCGTCAGGCTAGTGGGGCGGTAGTTCCCGGGGTCCGTGGTGGGTCCCCCCTTGTGGAGTGGGATAATTGTCGCTGTGCGCCATTCAGCAGGTACAAAGCCTGAGGTGAGGCTATGATTGAACATGGTACTTAGGTGGGTGCCAGTTCATTCTGTAGTTCGTGTAGAATGCAGCCTGGGATGTTGTCTGGTCCTATGGATGCTGTGTTCTTGGCTTTGGAGAGTGTGGTTTTTACCTGTGCAGCCATGATTACAGGAACTTTGCATTCTTCCTGTATAGAGATGGGCCCTTTAGGGGGTGAGAGGGGGGGTAAAGTTAGCACTGAACCTATCTGCCATGATGTTGGCAATATCAGTTGGGTCTGCATATTTAGTGCCATTGTGCTGTAACTCGGAGCAGATCTGGGTGTTGCCATTGAGATTCTTGACATAGCTATAGAATGCTTTGTGGTTGTCTTTGAAATCAGTGGCGATTTTGTTTTCGTAACTAGCTTTGGAGGATTTTATCAGGGATCGCAGCTTCTTACGGAGGCTGACCAGGGAGTTCCTCCACTCATGGGATTTTACTCTCTTTTGCAACAGTTTCTTCCTTCCGTTGTACAGTTTTGTTTATGGCAGGGGACCACCAGATTGGCTCCTTTTTTGGAGGATAGCGTCTTGGTTCTGTTTGGGATAGCACGATCCCTGCACTCGTGTAAGTGCTTATAAAGTGCAACTGTGTAGGATTCAGTAGTCGTAACTGTATTGTCCATCTGCATGGGTGTCATGAAGTTCACCACTTCTGTCTTGAGACACATGATACTGTTGCCCCTGGTGGGGGTGTGGATAAGTTGATCCAGAGCATTGGAGTTTATGAATTCCAGAAAGCGTTGAGCGAAGGAGTTGGTACATGAGTAGTTTTCCCAGTTAATGGTGGGGTAGTTGAAATCGCCCATTATTAGGGTGTTTGGCTGAACCCTAATATTTTCCAGTACATCAAGAAAAGAGGAGTGGGAATCCTGGGGTATGGTGGTGGATCTGTAGCAAGCTACAATTTGGATTGCAGTTTTGCCCAGAGTTAGCTGCACTTGGATAACCTCGGATGCATTATGCTGAGCAACTGGCCTGGAGGTGTGGATATCCTTAATGAATATGGACACACCTCCGCCTTTGGTGTTCTGCTCCAGGTTACATGGCCGAAAAGTGTGGTATTAGTTACAGCCTGGTAGTGCAGGGGTGCTCTCTTGAGCCTTGAACCAGGTTTCAGTCACTGCACAGATATTGATGTTCTCCATTTTAAGGAGTGCCTCGAGTGAGTGCATTTTGAGATTTAGACTTCTAGCATTGAGTAGCATCACCCTCAGTTTTTGCTTGCCTGTTCCTTTTACGGTGGTGAATTTGTCATTTAAACCTTGCCTAAAAAAGGCACTATAGGGGTGGCAAGAACCTTAGTCAGTATCCGGAATCCCAGGGGTGACAGGTGCAGGCCATCTCTGGCAAAGCATTGTGGTCTGTCGACCATGTCATCCCAGGCAGACAGATACTGGATCCCTTCAGAATGACACTAGAAGCTTAGCCAATTGTTGAAGTCAATCATTTTGTCCTTGTACTGCAGTATCATTCTGGGCGATGGCAGAATGCTACTCAGGGCTAGGGTCATACCTGCCTGGGCTACAAGATTGAAGAGCTCTTCCATGTCTCTTTTCATGTAATCCATGGAGGTACGTCTCAGGTCGTTCACACCAACATGGACAATGACAGAGTCATATTTGTACTTGTTGTGGAGTGACCCGAGTGCATGGGTTATGTGGTGGATCCTGGCACCCGACAGGCAGCTGACAGTGAAGTAACCTTCTCCTTGTTTAGCCTGGTGAGTGGGACATCAGTGTGCCTGACTATAGAGTCACCCATGACTAGTGTGTTGGGTACGTTGTTTTGCCTTATTGGCTGTGGTTGAGTGGCACACCGAGTCTGCAGGCTGTGTGTCATTAGGGTTGTGTTGGGGGGTGGATGTTGCTTACATTTCTGCTTTGGAAGTCTCTGTTGCTTGAGCAGATTATTACTGAGAGCCTCCACGAATGCTTTTGGTTTTCAGTTACCTGAAAAATGTTTAAAAACAAATCTCGGTGGTTGACGCGAAGACAAAAACAAATGTGTTTACTGGTACAATAGTTTCAGATCACATTCATGGGTTTTTATTGCTCCCTTGTCAAAGGGACTGAATTTGTTTTCCAAACATACAAGATGTGGCTCTGCAAACTGCAATCCAGCTGCTGACAGTTACACAACCTCATGCACAAGTTCCAAAAACAGGCACACTAGCCTTTGGACTCTCCTTTGTAATGTATACATTCATGAAGAGATACAAGGTGTTGCAATCATTCTGAGAAAGAAAACACATTTTCTTATTGTGGTAACTGGTACCAGAGTACATTTCACAAAGGGACAGCTTCTCACTGAGGAGAAAGCAATCTAAACAGATATACACTCAGAATTAAGTAACTGTCTGCACCATAATGGATGACTTGTGAAGGACTACGCTAAACATTAAAGTGTCCATTCTGGGATGCAGCCAAAATCTGAGATACATACATCAAACTCCTATAATGATGGCCCTTACCACAACAGCTGTTTTTTTATCTTTAGCATACAGCCTAAATCCATTACTAAAGATACAGCATGTCTACAGAATTTTCCATACCATAACCACTTATTTGTAGGGCTGATAATATAGCAAGTACACCCCACGTGTTATTACTAAAGAACTGATTCTGGGGAATGCATCCATGATCAGCCCCTCACCTGTCTGAGGAGGAAGGCAAATATGAACCGCTGACTGAGCACAACAATCTTGCTAGTGAAGGCGATAAGGCCACTGCTGACTTGTACTCTATTTCACATGTTTATAGACTGGGTATTTAATGCCTTTGAGTTTTTTACAATGCTGTTCCCTAAAATGAATCTGTGCAACAAACATAACTTACATGCTACATGGCTAGCTACAACTCTGTTCCATACCCTGTTTAAATGTCTAGGCCTTACTGCTCTTTTTATATTGTACAGGTTTTATATGTATATACTGACTGGACTAGGATTTTGTTACAGCTTCTTGAATTGATGGTTGTCACTCCTCTTCTGTTCTCCTTTCCCTTCCTAGTTCAATTCCACTCAGAGATTTTTTTTTTGAGTTAAAAAAAGTTTTTAATAAAACATAGCAAATAGCACTAAAGGTTCCCAATTATGTACTAAAATGTAGCTGCTACTAAAAAAGTAATATTAATTACAAGCACTGCACAAAACAAATGGAAACACCTCAATATTTCAACAAAATGCCTTCTGTATACCAAACAGGACAATGATAACTCCATTATAAATTGCAAACAGTATCAAAATTACATTAACTATCCATCATTTAATCACAGCACACAGCTTTCAAGTGCAGACAATGTGATACTATGCTGAATGCCTGTAATTCCAAATTAAATTCCAACTTCTGGGATACTGTACAGAATATCTATTTATTCTGATTATTTTTATGAGGTAGTGTGAGGTAAAACACCAGCATTACAACAAGTAAGACAGCATGCTTGAAAACCATGAAAGTGGTACAAGCATCACAAAAGAATCACAATGTAAATGGAGACTGAAATTTATGCAGAAAACAAAACTGCATTAAAGGGACAGAAGAATATTGGGGACAGGCTCAGGACATGGTATAGTGTGAAATCAGCAGAGACAGTATGGCGTTTGTCAATAAGGAGTTCAGATATTTAACTGTATAAACATGGCGGCCAGACTCACCTGTATGGAGACTAAGAACATTATGTACATAGTTAAGAGAACAGAGGCTGTGGGGATTGAGTAAATGATGCATTTTGTAAGTCTGGTAAAGCCTTAACAGCAAAAGTAATTCAGTGACAAACATTAAGTGAAAACATCAGTCTCGCATGTTTTACAAAAAGCAGAAATTCCATGCAGGATATCCCAAATGTGAGGACTGCTACAGGGAATACTACAATGAAGATGAATGAAGTCTGGGCTGGAAGCAGGAGCATTTGGTGAAAGGAGGATAGCAGGTATGAACACCACTGATACCTGGATGATACGATATGATGTGTGCAAGAGCCCAGGAATTGGGCTACGTGAAGTTACTATGCAGCAGCCATAACATCCAACAGCAGCAGTGGACATTTGGCATCAAGGAAAAACTATGTGCAATAAGGCTAAAGGAAACGTATTTATTAGTATTGTAAGCGCTCTCGTTCAACACTAAATGTATGAACTTCATCAGACAACTGTTACAAAATCATCATCCCTTTTAAATAACCCTCATTAGTCGCATGGGTTTCCTCCTGGTGCTCCTGTTTCCTCCCACATCCCAAAGAAATGCTGTAGGTAGATTGGACACTCTAAATTGGTGTGCGTGTGTGTGCCTTCTGTGGAAGGATGGGCGCCGGGCTGGCAACTCGACACTGTAAATCTCCACTGCCAATCATGAGCAGACAGATGATCCGCTGTGGCGACCCCTAACCAGGAAAAGCCGAAAGAAGAAATAGTCGTATGACAAAAACATCATCACGTGATATTAAAAAGTGAATTCATTCTTATCACACCTCCTCCTTTATTAAAAATAAACAAACGTATACACACACTTTAAAACTCTATAAAAAACATTCAATAATATACTGCCCTTATTAATCACCCATTACATTTTATACTTATATTATTTATCAAGATTTATATTAATAACAGCCCTCATTTCATCTCAATAAACTCCTAAGTTTAAACAAACAAGCAATAAAACACAGGTCATTCAAGCCTGGGTAATAGAATGCATTTAATGCAACTTGCCACCGCAATTCTTGTTTTTCAAGCTTTACACCCAATGGACCACCTCGCAACCCTAATTTAACTTGTTCTATACTTGAATGTATGACTCTGGTTCAACTGAGCATGTTTTGCTAATGCACTCGTTTCCTTCGCTCTGCTAATACTATAAACATGCTCATAAATCCATTCTTTCAAGAACTGCAGTGGCAAGTTGCATTAAATGCATTCTATTACCCAGCCTTGAATGACCTGTGTTCTATTGCTTGTTTATTGAAACTTAGGCGTTTATTCAGATGACATGAAAAGTTGTTATTAATATATTAGTATATTATTTATCAGGATTTATAAGTGTAAAATTTAACGGGTGATTAATACGGGCACTATATTACTAAATGTTTTTTTTAATAGAGTTTTAAAGTGTATGTATAGGTTTTGTTTACTTTTAACAAAGGAGGAGGTGTGATGAGAATTAATTCACTTTTTAATATCACGTGATGATGTTTTTGTCATATGACTAATAGGTTCATAGGTGTGTACTAGGCTAATGGCCCTGGAGCCTTTACAAGCCTAGCCCATAGGATTAACCTGGCATCGTGCCATCCGACCTTAGTTCCCAGTGCCTCTGTTGAGTAGAGCTACTGGAGTGATCCCCGGGGTGAATTTTCTATTTCCCATCCACTCATCAAGATTTCTCTTGAAGAGGGCCAGTGAGATGCTCTGTTTGACATGTATAGGAAGTCTGTTCCATAGCATGGGTAGTCTCTGGGTTATGAACCTGTCCCCCCAGCACATTCTGTCGATTGTGGTAATGAGGTTGAGGTCTCTGCAGCGTGTGGTGCGGGGGGGGGGGGGTTGGGATTTCCTTAGAAGTAGCATTTCTAACAGAGCTCGGTCAGACATGGCTTTGTAAGTCAAGCAGAGATCATCTCTAAGTAGGTGATATGAGACAAAAAATTTGGAGTTTTTTCAGTCTGTCCAAATAGGACAAGTGTTTAAGGCCTAGGATCCTCTTTGTGGGGTACTTCTGCGGCCTCTCAAGTTGTTGCAGGTTTCTAGTGAGGTACATGCCAAATGGGGCATTGTACTGGATGATTGGCCTAATGAGGGAAGAGTAGAGGGAGAGACAATGACCCCTTTCTTCCTGGATGCAAAACCCTTAGTAACGAGATGTGCCACATAGAAGGACTTTCTGACCATAGTGGCAATGTGGTGGTCAAAAAAGGTTGCTGTCAACCTGTGTTCCCAGATCTCTTATAACACCTTCTGTGTTCAGTGGACTACCATCAATGTGGTAATTCAAGGGAACTGGGTTTTTCCCAAAGGGGATGACAACACATTTTTTGGCATTGAGCTTAAGGCCATGGTTCTGACACCAGTCGTTGGTCTCAGTGAGGCCTTTCTGTAGGATGTCAACATCACTTGGGGAGTTAATAATGGCTCCCAACTTGCAATTGTCTGCGAACTTTGTCAACCAGAGTCCCTTCGTGTTGGCATGGACTTCTGAGATGTAGATACCAAACAGGAGAAGAACCAGGACCAATCCCTATGAGACTCCACTCGTGACTGGTTGGCAGTCTGACTTGGAGTCAGCTACTTTCACACTGTGGGTTTTATCTGTGAGCCAGTTTGCAACCCACCTAGTGATACAGGGGTTGATGAGTTTTTCTAGGATTCCTGAGTGAGGAACGGTATAAGTAAGCTGTATGAAACACCTTGCTTTCATCCACAGCTCTGGTGACGGACTTAAAGAAGTCGACCAAGTTGAGCAGGCATGATCTACCCTTCACAAAACCAAACTGTGTGGGATACAGAGTTTGGAGATTCCCTGTATCCTTGTTTATTAGTTCCATGATGACGTGTTCCATAGCTCTGCATATCAGACTTGTCAGGCTAATGGGGCAATAGTTCCCAGGATCTGTAGTCGCTCCTCATTTGTAGAGAGGGATGACTGTAGCAGTGCACCATTCGGTAGGGACAAAGCCAGAGGTGAGGCTGTGATTGAACAGGGCACACAGGTGAGGTGCCAGTTCACTCTGTAGTTCATGTAGAACACAGCCAGGGATATTGTCAGGTCCCATAGAAGCTGTATTTCTGGCCATGGACAGTGCTGTTTTAACCTGTGCAGCAATAATACTGGGTGCCTGGCAATCTACTGGTATTGTGATTGGTCCTTTGGTGAGGGAGTAAAGCTGGCACTGAATCCGTCGGCCAGTATAATGGCGATATCTGTTGGCTCGTATAGGAGGTACCATTGTGCAGTAGCTCAGAGCAAATCTATTACAGTGGAGATTCTTTACATAACTAAAGGTCTTGTGGTTGTCTTTACTATCTGCTGCAATTCTGTTTTCATAGCTAGCTTTAGAGGATTTGATGAGGGATCTCAACTTTTTGTTGAGGCTGCTATCCCAGTCTAGTGTCATTAGCTTGATAATGCTTTAAAGAATAATATAATAATACTATAAATATGCTCATAAATCCATTCCTTCAAAAACTGCAGTGGCAAGTTGCATTAAATGCAAATGCAAAGTTTTCACTGGATGCTCAAGTTTTCTCCCACATCCCTCAAAACAGAGCTGGAATCCTTCAAAGCCCCCGGGCCTGTGGAAAATATGGCTCAGACCGCAGAATCCTTTATAAACACATTCTATGAACACCTTCAGGAATGCATGGATCATGCAATCCCAAATAAAACCAAGACCCAATCCTCCAAAGGCAGGCGTCCTGTCTGGTGGACCCCAGCCATAAACAAACTATACAATAGAAGGAGGAAACTACTACATGATAGGGCAAAATCCCAAAAAGGGAAGGCATCTCTGATCAGTATTAGCAAAAAACTACGGGCACTCATAAAACCGTCTAAGACCAGCTTTGAGAGAAAAATTGCACAGGACACTAAGGATAATCACAAGGCTTTCTTTAGTTATGTTAGAAACCTGGGTGGGAATTCCCAGATATGCTCATAATTAGTCCAAAATGACAAAAAATACACCGAACCCACAGACATTGCCAACATCCTAGCTGACAGGTTCAGCGCAAACTTCTCGCCCCTCTCCCCACCAAAAGGGCAAATATCTAGCCCAGCAGAGTGCTGCCCCCCTAACATCTCAGATGCTCAGGTAAGAGCCGCCCTCTCCAAAGCAAAAAACACAGCATCAAAGGGACCAGAAGGTGTCCCGGGCTGCTTCCTACATGAACTCAAAGAACAGCTAAACCCAAACATAAGACTACTGTTCAATCTCAGCCTTACTACAGGATATGTACCCAAAGAGTGGCGTACAGCAATAGTGGTCCATCTCCACAAAGGTGGTGCCTCAACGGATCCTGGAAACTATCACTCCATAAGCCTGACTAGCTTGATCTGCAAAGCTATGAAAAGGATCATCATGGACCTCATAAATAAAGATATTGGGGACCTACAGACACTGGATCATACCCAGTTCGGCTTTGTTAAGGGCAGATCCTGCCTCTTAAACCTGGTCGATTTCTTTAAAACAGTCACCAAGGCCATTGACGAGGGGAAGGTGGTCCACACAGCCTACCTGGACCTCGCAAAAGCCTTCGATACAATACCCCACTCGGGCATTATAGATAAGCTCACCAGCTTAAATATAAACCCCTATGTCACTAGATGGGTTGCAAACTGGCTCAAGGACAGAACCCACATGGTTAGAATTGCTGGAGCCATGTCAGACTCCAAACCAGTTACAAGTGGCGTCCCACAAGGCTCAGTCCTGGGACCTCTCTTGTTTGGTATATATTTCTCGGAGGTACAGGCCAACATGGAAGGACTGTGGCTGACCAAGTTCACAGATGACTGCAAACTAGGCGCCATAATAGACTCTCCAGCCGACACAAGCATCCTACAAAAGGGCATCAGAAACAGACAACTGGTGCCAGAGCCATGGCCTCAAGCTAAATGCCAAAACTGTATAGTCATCCCCTTTGGCAAAAACAAAGTGCCCACAAATTACCACACAGGTGGTAATCCATTAAGTACGGAAGAAGTAATTGGGGACCTGGGGACCCAAGTTGATCGCAATCTCTCATTTGAAAACCACGTGGCCAAAGTGGTTAGAAAAACATTTTATATAGCCCACCTAATCATGAAGGGATTCACATCTAGATCAGGGGAGGTCATCGTGCCTCTTTACTCATCCCTCATCAGGCCCATAATTGAGTACAATGCCCCTTTTGGGATGTACCTTACCAGACACCTGCAGCAACTGGAAAGACCCCAAAAGTACCTCACCAAGAGGATCAAAGGGCTCAAACAGATGTCATATGCTGCCCGGTTAAAGAAACTCCAGCTCTACTCAGTGGCATACCGCCTGCTCAGAGGCGATCTGTGCATGACGTATAAAGCCATGTCCAACCCGGAATTAATGGACATGCTGCACTTCAGAAAATCCAAATCCCATCGAGCTACGCTCGAGAGACTTGAACCTCAGCACTGAAATAAATAGGACATGCTGGAGGGACAGATTCATAACCCAGTGGCTCCCTTCACTCTGGAATAAAATCCCAGTCCAGGTTAGGCAGAGTCCCTCATTGACTCTCTTCAAGAGGAATCTTGATGAGTGGATAGGAGATCGTAGGTTTACCCCGGGTATCACTTCTGTGTCACTGTTAGACAGAGGCACAGTATACTAACCTCGAAAAAGGGCATAGTAAAATTCATTTAAAATGGGTGGCGAAAGCCAAACACACTCTGGCTAGGCTTATAAATGTCCTAGGGCAGATAGCCTAGTATGAACCTATGAACCCAATTCCACTAATGAAGGTTATTTAAAAGGGGTGATGATTTTGTAACAGTTGTCTGATGAAGTTCATACACTGGTGTTGAACAAAAACACTTACAATACTAATAAATAAGTTTTCTTTAGCCGTGATCTTCATTTTTTTGTTTTAATAGCTGTATTCCTTAGTCGGTTTGTTGTTGGTGTCGTGTAAGAAAAACAATGTGCAAACAGAATACATCATGGAGGCAGGGGCAGCGTAGTGACACAGCAATTAGTATCATCATCTCACAGTAGTTGGCTCTGCAGTTCACTTCACTGGGATACCTTCTGTGCAGAATCTATATTCCCTCCCTGTGCCCTTACAGGCTTTTCACTGGGTGCTCAAGTTGTCTCCCACATTCCAAAGACATGCCATAGGTGAGTTTGCATACCTCCATACTGCCATAGGTGAGTTTGCATACCTCCATACTGGGCATATTTTTATGCACAGTCATGTGTGCGTGTGTGTGCTTGTGCGTGTGTGTGTGTGTGTGTGTGTGTGCGTGTGTTTGTGTGTGCGTGGGTGTGTGGGTGTGTTCTGTGACTGATTAAAATACAATAAAGGTGTATGCTATGGTGGGTCTCCAGTGTCTGACCAAAATACAACATAGGAACACAGTATAAAATGACACAGAACTTTACATACAGGTTGCAGTCAAACTGGTGCACAAAGGCACTGACTACATTCACAGACTAGCACTCATCTGCTCACAATATTCATTGCCCTAAACAGGACATAACATTGCACAAGAGACTGACTATTCTGACATAACTGTATTTGAGATTTGCATTATCTCCTTACTCTTTATTGCACTCTCATTCCTGTCCTTCCACTCTTTTTGTCAGCTGGTGGTATCCCTCCTAGCCCTTCACTTTTTGATCTTCTCCTTCCGACTGTCCCCTCAACTGATCCCCTACTGCCTCCTACATCCCCCTCTAGCTTTCTCTCATTCAAGTCTCCCAGTTTTCTCTCTGACTCCATTAGATTCATTCTCTGATCACCTTTCATAGGGTGACTGTATGTTGTATTCATTTTCTTGCTTTTCATATTTCCATCTTATTGTGTGGCTTTTTATTCCCCTGTCATTAACAGTACTGGTCTCATCTTCTACTTACCCAGTTTTCCCTTGCACCACACTATCCCAGTTGCCATTTGTTCTTTGCTTTCACCAAAACTACCACCACTCATACTTCCCCTTCCACAGTTTCTGTGCCAGTTTATACTCCAACACATGCCTAACCTGTCTTTTCCACACATTCAGGATTTCTCCTCCTCCTTGCCCACTGTTGCAGTCTTTTAGGTATGAAGTACCAATGGCTAGAGGACTCTTAGAAACTGTAATGTTTACTGCTAATTTCAAATATTCTTGGCCTTCTTCCCATTCCTCCTCTCTGGAATTATACATATACGCACAATATTATGCGTTATGTACACACACACACACACACACACACACACACACACACACACACACACACACACACACACACACACAGAGGGAGAGATACCTAATTATTCCTGCTCTCCCTTACACACCAGTATCCCTTCTGGCTCTTCATCCCCTTTCCTGTTCTTGTTCTTTCATCCTTCTCTCATATTTTGAATTTGCATTTCCGGTGCTTATTTCCTTATCCTAGCCATTCTCCTGTGCTTTCCTTTTATTTTGTTTACTTCATATTTTAGTCATCTCCACTATAACACGTCAATCCCCAACCCCCTTTTACATAATCTCTTTCATTTATACCCATGTTCTTGTTTTCCGTTAGTCTAAATTTCCTAGCACCAGGAGTACTACAAGATGGCCACCTCACTCACTTTGCATCAATGTAGCCTGAATTTCCATACTAACCAGTACAATGTATGCAGCATAGCTCCCTCATTCTTTCTCCATGGCTATACATCTGCTATCCAAAATATTTGCTGCTACAACCGGTCCTCATAGGTTCACGCCTCAGTCAGTCAGTGTTACTCTATATCCTTACACAATTGTTTAAGGAATTGGTTAAGCCTAGCTGTCTCAAGTTTAGTTTTGCGAAAGTAAATTTTTCATAAGCAGTGCAAAACTGTAGCATGTCTCTTCTAGCTTCCACCCTTCGTATCTGTTTCTATAACTTGTATTGTCCAGAAACCTGGGCAGCAAAGGCAGAGCAATTGAGGAAACAAGAGGTGATTGTGATGAAATGCCCGAGCTGAGTGGTAGGTTGCACACATTGTTTGACAGACAAAGAAATGAGTGCAGCGCAGAAGCTCAAGTAGCTTCAACTGCAGAGAAGGTCAAAGAGAACAGATTACAGTGGTTCAGGCACATGTGCAGGATATCAAAAGACAATCTGGTGAAAAAGATTTGGGACAGACAGGAAAAAGACAAAAGGGAAATGAGGATGGCCAGCAGAGAGATAGACGGACTGTGTGAGAAGATATGGAATAGACAGACATAGCTGTTGAAGATAGTGGAATGGCACTACAGAGAGAGAGAAATAGCAACAGTTGACGTGACACCCCAAGTCCATGTAGGTAAATGGGAAAGGGGGGGATAATAATGATGACAACAACAGATGACCATAAAACTTGTAATGTACAGCATCACACCATTAAAATGAGTTACACGGATGTTACCTGCTCAAAACGAATACAGCCATTTTAGTTCTCTGTCTACACTAAGGTACTGGGGCTGCTTTGCGGGCTGCATCTCTATTTCCCTTCTGTCTTTACAACTGCAGTACTCCCCCCACCCCACCCCACTAATCATTTCAATCAGAATCAACCAAGGTGGGTTTACCTTTTCTTATAATTTGGAGTTTTTGTTGCTGCTTTTAATGATCTGTAACAAATTGATTTGTTTCATAATTAATTTCACTCCATTCTGCCTGCCGATATCCAAGCCTCCTTCTACTAGACATCTGCAGATTGCTGGTAGTGTAGATTCACTTCCAGATGTATTAAAGCAACACCTATTCAGAGGGTTCTCATACAGGCAGACATTAAGCTTGTGCCCTCGATGGGATCCCAGTAAATAAGGGCATTAGTATTACCCTAACCCCATCCCCTGAGCAGAGAGTGGATCAGTCCATGTCACTATACAGAATGGGGGGGTGTACATTCCCACACACTAACAAAGGCTATCACCATCAGTGGCTTTTTCAGCCCAATGTCTGACCCCAAGGCTACAGGCGTCTCCCAGTCCCTCATACCAGAGAACTAATGCAGTACATGACTGTCTCACCTCCTCCCTATGATGAGCACACATATCCTATCTTACATGCTCAGTCAAGTGTTTGACCAGGTAATCAGATTTAGCATGGCTAACATGTTTGTCATTTATGACTGTTAAGTTCGTGTCCCAATCATTAGACCTTTGTCCTACAGTTTTTTTAGTCTTTGCTCCATCTGTTTTAGACTGTGCTTCCACCTCCACTTGTCTGACTTGGTTTGAGATTTTCCTTAGAATAAAATTTTTGTCCCAAGTCACACTGAACTACAATACATGTTTTTCAAAATGCAACCACAATTTGATGAAAACTAAAGTTGAAAAGATCTTGGGGATATTAGCAGCAGTAGCCGCAGAGAATACAACATCCTTATGCACTGTATGAGCTCATACACAAATGCATGGACCTTGCCATACCAAATAGAACCAAGACGCTCTCCTCCAAAAAAAAAAAAAGAAGCCAATCTGGTAGTCCCCAGCCATCAATGAATTCTACAACAGAAGGAAGAAACTGTTGCAGAAAAAAATGAAGTCACAAGACTGGAAAACCTCTCAACAAAAAGCTGAGATCCCTTATGAAATCCTCTAAAGCCAGCTATGAAGGCAGAATTGCAGATGACACCAAAAACAACCACAAAGCCTTCTATAGCTATATCAAAAACCTCCAAGGCAATACCTAGATTTGCTCCGAGTTATGGCACAATGGCACCTCCTATACAGAGCCAAAAGATACAGCCAACATACTGGCCGACAGATTCAGTGCCAACTTTACCCCACTACCACCCCCTCAAGGGCCCTATCACAATACCAGAAGAAAGCCCGGTACCCACCATTTCTGCGGCACAGCTAAAAGCCGCATTGTCCAAAGCCAAGAATACAGCATCCATGGGACCTGATAATATCCCTGTCTGCATCCTACATGGGCTACAAAACAAACTCGCACCACATCTATGTGACCTGTTCAGTCACAGCCTTACCTCAAGCTATGTCCATAACGAATGGCACACGGCTACAGTCATCCCGCTCCATAAAGGGGGAGCAACTACAGACCCTGGGAACTATCGCCCCAGTAGCCTGATGAGCCTGGTATGCAAAGCTATGGAGCGCATCATCATCATGGACCTGCTTAACAAAGATATAGGCAATCTCCAAACTCTTGACCTCACACAGTGTGGCTTTGTCAAGGGGTGAACCTGCCTGCTGAACCTGGTTGACTTCTTCAAGGCAGTCACTAAGGCTGTGGATGAGGGTAAGGCAGAGCACACAGCCTGCCTCGATCTGGCCAAGGCCTTTGATACCATTCCCCACTCAGGTATCATTGATAAACTCACCAAACTAGACATCAATCCTTGCATCACTAGGTGGGTTGCAAATTGGCTCATGGACAGGACCCACAGAGTGAAAGTTGTGGGTTCCAAGTCAGACTGTCAACCCGTCATGAGTGGAGTACCACAGGGCTCGGTCCTAGGCCCTCTCCTGTTTGGCATCTACTTCTCAGAAGTCCAGACCAACACAGAAGGACTCTGGCTGACCAAGTTCACTGATGACTGCAAGCTAGGAGTCATTATCAACTCCCCAAGTGATGCAGGCATCCTAAAAAACTAAAAAAGGCCTCTCTGAGACCAATGACTGGTGTTGGAGTTATGGCCTGAAGCTTAACACCAAAAAATGCATCATCATCATCCCCTTTGGAAAAAACTCAGTTCCCACAAATTACCACGTTGATGGGACCCCACTGAACACTGAAGTAGCCATAACAGATCTGAGCATCCAGGTCAACAGCCACCTCACCTTCGACCACAACATTGCCACTGTGGTCAGAAAGTCCTTCTACGTGGCACATCTTATAACCAAAGGTTTCGCATTCAGGAAGAAAAAGGTCATCATCCCTCTCTACTCATCCCTC
>NC_056741.1:562763385-562778385 GCF_019279795.1 Protopterus annectens | reverse complement strand
GGGAGTCTGTTCCAGAAAAGGGGTAGTCTCTGGGATACATAATTGTCTCCAGCAGGCCCTGTTTATATCACAGGCAAGGTTTAAGCCTTTTGAAGTTTAATTCTGGTACTGTCCGTTTTGTGGATATGCAGGAGGTCCATCAGGGTGAGGTACAACAATAATGCCTTGTATTCCAGGCATAGATCTCCCCTCAAATGCCTACAGAAGACAGTATAGTTATAGGGCCTTGATGAAGTCTGCACAGGACATGTGACTTACTGCATGTTGGATGTGCTTGGTTAGGTACATACCAGAGGGGGCACTGTACTCAATGACTGTTCCACTATATTTGGCATTCAGGCCTATGACTTCCTTGGACCTAGATGCCATACCTTTATTTATAAGTTGCACAACCTAGAATAATTTTCTCACTATTGCAGACACATGATGTTCAAAGGCTAGGTGTGTGTGTGTGTGTGTGTGTGTGTGTGTGTGTGTGTGTGTGTGTGTGTGTGTGTGTGTGTGACTACTTAGTCAACTTTAGAGGTCTGTTGTCAAAGGAGGATGACTGAAGGATACTATTATGCATTTCTTGGTGTTTAGTTTTAGTCCATGGCTCTGACACCAGTTATTTACCTGTAACAGCCCTTCCTAGTTAACACTGGTGTCTGTTGGTGATTCTATAATTGTTGCTAATTTGCAATCATCTGCAAATTTAGGCAGCCAAACTCCAATAACACAGGCCTTGACTTCAAAAAGTAAAAGCCAAAAAGGAGCAGTCCCAGGACCGATCCCAGAGTTACTCCACTTGTGACTGGCCTCTTTGCAGAGGTGGACTTCCCAATTCTAACTTCCTGGGTCTTGTCTGTGAGCCAGATGGATATCCACTGGATGACATAAGAGTTTATACCCAAACCACAAGCCCGAGCAGGGTATTGTGTCAAATGCTTTTGCCAGGTCAAGGTAGCAGTGTGAACCATTCTGCCTTTATCCATTGCTTTGGTCACCTTCTCAAAGCAGTCCACTAGGTTGAGTAGGCATGACCTGCCCTAGACAAAACCAGACTAAGTTGGGTCCAGTGTCTGGAGGTTTTGTGTATTACTGATCATTTCCATGATAATTCTTTCCATGGCTTTGCATATGAGACTACCTGAGATTTACAGGTCTGTAGATAGCTCACCTTTGTGCAGAGGAATGACTGCTGCTGTTCTCCACTCCTGAGGCAAGAAACTTGTTTAGAGGGAACAGTTAAATAGCAATTCCAGAGGGCCTGACAGGTCATGTTTCATGCTATTCAGAATGCACCTGGAATACTGTCTGGGTTCACTGATGCAGTGTTTTGCCTTACAGAGAATATTAAGAACCTGTTCCCTAGTGATAGTAGGGTAAGTTATACTGATGGTATTTCATAAGGGATGGTTGGGGGGTGAAGTTGGAGCTGAATTTGTCAGCCGGTAGTTTGCTACATTTTCTGACTCAGTATATGTGGCTCCATTAACAATGAGCTCTGTGCACAATTGTGTATTGCCTTTGCAGTTGTGGACATAGCTAAAAAAGAAGTTATGTCTTAACCATAACATGCCACCTGTGTTGTAGATCTTTGTTCATTCATTATAGAAAGGATCTTGGTTCCGTCCTTGGAACCGATACAGCAGTTTCCCAGCTCGCGCAAGCCAACAACTCTCAGCTATGAACCTACCCACAATGCCCCTCTCCTAGATACTCCAGATCGAGTCTGCCCACCCTAGATAAAAGATATAGTAATAGATAAAATAGTAGGAGGCTGTGTCTGAGCAAATACCCTAACCAGGAGTTCCTAAAGTCCACCAGGAATCCAGGCAGGGGGGAAGGAGGGAGGGAAGTAATGAATGAACAAAGATCTACAACACAGTGGAACATTATGGTAAGACATAACTTCTTTATCTAGTATTGTAAATCATTGTTCATTCACTACAGATAGGACAGAGTCCTCAGCTACTTGAGTCCTGGATGGCCCCAAGGAAGGATATTCCTGAGCACCATAGAAAACCAAAGGATGCTCGCCCCCTCGAGGCGAGATCCAATTTGTAATGAGATATGAAGGTATGAGGTCTTGCCCAGGTGGCTGCTGCACATATATCATCCATAGAGGCTCTGGAATGAAAAGTTACAGAAGTAAACATAGATCTGGTAGAATGAGCCTTTATTCAGGAAGGTAAGGTTAGCTTATTCTGTTTGTAGATAAAGGTAATGACATTTCTAAGCCAAGAGGATAAAGTCACTTTGGAAACAGGTTTACCCAATCTGGGTCCTGCAAAGGCCACAAACAATTGTTCTGTTTTCCTGAAAGATTTAGTCCTGTCCAAATAACAACGAAGCTGCCAGTGCAGATCAAGGGTGTGCAAAAGGTACTCCCCTCTATTAGAATGCCTTGGGAAGAAAACCAGCAGGTCAATAGATTGTTTAATGTAAAAGCCAGAAATGACCTTGGGCAAGAAAGAAGGGTCAGTACGAAGGGACACTCAAAGCCTGCAGCTCAGACACTTTTCCTGCCGAGGTAAGTGCTACTAGAAGTAAGGTTTTCCATGACAAAAATTTTAAATCACATGAATAAAATGGCTCGAAGGGAGAGCCTGTAAGAGACTGAAGCACCAGAGTCAAGTCCCAGGGTTCTAAGGGAGGCTTGACCAGAGGTATAACATGCAATACTCCTGCATAGGCGGTGTGACAATTAAAGAATTATCAAGACCATTATGAAAATTGATGATAGCTGCTAAATGTACAGTGATCGTTGAAGCTGAGGCTCCTGCATGTAGAAGAGTATTCAGGTATTGTAGAATCTTTTGACTAGGCATAGAGAAAGGGTCTAAGTTCTGGTCTTTGGCCCAAATAGAGAACCTAGTCCATTTACTAGAATAAACTTTCCTGGTGGAAGGTTTGTGTGAAGCCAGAAGAATTTCACGAACAGGAGATGGGATGTCAGGCAGCCTGGCAATCATTGGAAGTGGAGAAACCAAGCTGTGAGCTTGAGACTGTGCAGGTTCAGATGAATCAACCAATTCCTGAGGATGGGATAACAGGTCCTGGGAATGATACAGGATCCATGGGCTGCGAATCAGATGAGGCCATAGAAACAAGAACCAGACGTGACAAGGCCAGTAGGGAGCAATGAGGATCACTTTGCTTTTCAATCTCTGGGCTTTCTGGAGAAATTCTGGAATGAGGGGAAACAGGGGAAAGGCATACAGAAGACCCGGGGGCCAATCATGCATTAGAGCATCCCTCGGTGGTTCCCCCTGAGGGGGGAATCAAGGCAAAATAGCTCCTGCATTTGTAGTTTAGGGGGGAAGCAAACAGTTTGCAGCAAGGCTTGCCCCAATGTTGGACGATCCGAGCTGCTATTACAGGGTTGAGGGACCACTCGTGAGGCATCAGGATGTTCCTGCTCAGCTCGTCTGCAATAAGGCTGGAACTCCCGGGAATGTGCGTTGCTATAAGAAAGCGATTAGAAGCTATCGCCCAGTGCCAAATCCTCATGGCTTCCTGACACAGGGGGGTAAGATCTGGTTCTGCCTTGCTTGTTGATATACCAGATGACGGACTTGTTGTCTGACTGAATTAATGGTCCCCGATGATAGGGATCCATGGAACGCTTGCAACGCTAAGACAACTGCCCTCAAGTTTCAGGAAATTTATGTGCAAGTTGGCCTCGATGGGGTTCCAGGTGCCTTGGACAGTCTTTCCCTGAAAATGCCCCCACACCCTAACAGTGAAGCATCCGTGGTCATCGTGGCTGTGGGTTGGGGAAGACAGAAAGGTTGACACCAAGGATTCCTTTGCGGCTCCATCCACCATAGTATTTCTTCCTTGCAACGGCTTGTAAGGCGTATCATGTGGTTGAGTGGGTGGGTTAACAATGACCATTGTGCGGAAAGGAGCCACTGCAGGATTCTCATGTGCAGTCTTGCCAGTGATACTAAAGTAATGGCAGCTGCCATGGAGCCTAAGAGTTGCAGTACAAGATGTGCTGGTACAAACGTGTGAGGAAGAAGGTCTTGAATTTGGGGTCTTATTTTCAAAAGCTTGTGAGGGTGGAGAGAAGCTTGACAGGATGTTGTGTCGAAGACCGCTCCAATAAATTGCAGTGTCTTCACTGGGGACATCTGAGATTTGTCTTTGTTGATTGTAATCCCCAAGTGGAGAGTGAGACCTTGAGTGTAAGGGAGGCTGCGGACTAGGAGATTCCTAGTCGGAGTGGTAAGGAGCCAGTCGTCTAGATAAGGATACACCTGGAATCCTTGTAGTCGAAGACGGGCCAACACAACTGCCAAACATTTGGTGAACACTCGGGGGGGGGGGGGGGTCTGTCGAGAGACCGAATGGCAGTGCCCTGAACTGGTAGTGACTGGATCCCAGCCAGAAGCGGGGGAACCTCCGGGACTGGTGATCCATCTTTATGTGGTAGTACGCATCCTGTAGGTCTATAGAGCACATCCAATTGTCTCTCCCTAGGAAGAGAAGAATGGACTGTACTGTGACCATCTGGAATTTTTGAGGTTTGATAAATGTGTTCAGTAGGCTGAGGATCCAGGATTGGTCTCCAGTCCCCTGTCTTTTTTGGCACTTAAAAGAACCTCGAGTAAAACCCGTATCCTGTCTGTTCTGGTGGGACTGGTTGGATGACTCTTTCTTAGCAGTTTTTTTATTTCTAAGGCTGCTAATTCCCTCTGACTGGGTGGTACATCGGAGATTCGTTTGACGGGTCTGGGAGTTAAGTTGAATGGTATTTGGTAGCCTCTGGATATTATTCTCTGCACCCAAACATGGGTAGTAATAAAATGCCTGGCTGGTAGATGCAGAGAAAAACAACCCCCGACTGCTTCCAGAGGAAAGCAATCGGGCCGCTGTTCAGGAGGGCTGGTAGGGTCTGCCGGAGAAAGAATCTCTGGCTCTCTGGTTACGCGGACCCCCTCTACCCCGAAAGGGGCGTCTTCCATATGAGTTGCCCCACCTGCCCCAGGGGGATTGTTTACCACGAGTGTCACAAAAGGATCCTTGGGATTTCTTGAACCATATCTTTCCTCGCTTTCTGGATCCTGGAGTAGGACCTCTGGGGGTGGGAAAAGCATATACCCACAGCAGACAAGGTCTTTCAGTCTTTCTCACTACGTGCAAATATGTCTCGTATGTCTCGTACTTTGGGTCCAAAAAGTGCAGATTCGACAGGTGCATTGACGAAGGAAGATTTAAAGGGGTCTGCAAAGTCACACAACCGCATCCAAGCATTACGTCTCATGACAACACCAGATGCAACAGCTCGAGCTGCCCCCTCGGTGGTGTGAGATATCAAACGCGTCACGGAGTTTGAGATGGATTCAAGGGTAGCTAGCTGCGAGGCAACAGTGTCACGCACCTCATCAGGCAATGCCCCCACCAAAGAGGAAGACATTTCAGAAATTAGGTCTCTTTGGAGGAAAGTAAAAAGTGTGCCAGATAATTCAGTGACCAAATGTGGAAGGTCACTGAAGCATAGCTCTGCTTCCCCAGTCTGTCCATGGTCCAGGACTCCCTGTTTGGAGGATGGACAGTGGAACTATCTTTTGCCAGTTCCCTCTTGGTGGCCACCATGACCATAGAATCAACTGTCAGCTGCTTGGACCAGTGGGGCTGGTCTTCAGGTGCAGATAAAATTTTGTCCGGCCTCCAGGGGACAGGCTCAACATTGTCCGGGGCCTTCCAGGCACTCTGCACAATTAGTTTGATAAGATCATCTGCTGGTGGGGTCACCCAGGAAGTAGATGGCCAGGCAAGGAAGGCCTGCGGAAACACCGATTCCTCAGAAGAAAGGTTAGAGGACTTCCATTCCCCCCACTGTTTGAGGATTTTGAAAATGTCTCCGAATGAAATGTCATCTGGGGGAGAACGTGGAGACCCTTTCCCCCTCATCACAATCAGTGTCTTCTGTGATAGATTCCTCCGGGGAGTCAAGGTGCTTCCTCTTGCACTGTTTCTTCAGGGATGGCTCTCCAGTGGGATCTTCTAAGGAAGACTACGGGGAAGGGGTTCCCTTCACAGGGGGTTCTTGTGACTCCCGTGCCCGAGGACCCGACATAGTGGGTTGGGAGAGGTGCATGCTAGGGGAGGTTTCTGATACTGGTATCCTAGGTGCTGGCTGTGAGCCTTCGGAATGATGGACCCTTTCCATCACCTGTACAGCTGACCCACTCGAGCCCACCTCCAGTTGAGGGGTTCCGAGAGAACTGGGAACCGTGGACATAGACAGTGCCAAAGAGCACCTCCAGTTGAGGGGTTCCGAGAGAACTGGAAGCCGTCGGAACCGTGGACATAGACAGTGCCAAAGAGAAAATAGGTGCCGGATTAGGTACCAAGGTACAGACAGTCCAAGCACCGCTCCGAGAAAGCATCGGCTCCATCGTAGCCAATGCAACAAGGGAGGTCAGTGCCGACAGGGGAGACACTGCTGTCGGAGCAGAGACAGTAAGTACCGAAGTGGACATCGGTACCGGTAACAGGGTGGATGCTGGAGGAGGATAAGCAGGGGAAGATTAGGTAAAAGATTCCAAGCCCAGAGGGACAAAAGGTCTAGCTGGAATGGGCAATCCCCTAGCTGCCAAAAGCTGGTCCACAAACCGCACTAGGTCTAGTTCAGAAAAACTCCTTGTGGATCTAAAAGAGGCTGCTGAAGGGGAATCAGGTCTTTCTACAAAGGGGCTAAAACTCTGCCCCAAGAAAGGGTCATAAGTTGGAGAATATATCTGGTCCTTGCTAGGTATTCCAATTTTGGAGCCCATGGAGCTGAAGAAGCTGTTGGCACAGTGAACGGGGATGGTGCCGAGGCATGTACAGTCATCGGCGCCCATGGAGCAGAGGAAACTGTCGGCACCATGGACAGGGATGGAGCCGAGGCATGTACAGTCATCGGAGCCGATGTGAGAACCAAGGACGGCACCGAAGTCATTGGTGCCGTGATTGGAACCAAAATAGGAGTGAATATCATGGTCGGCACTGAGGGAAAGGACACAGATCCTGGTGCCAAAGAGGTCTGCACCGAGGGGGCCGGTGAAGCACGGAGTCGACTCGGTACTGTAACTGATGGAGATCCAGGAACCGAGTGACTCCATTTTTTCTTCTATTTTTTGGTATTAGGAGGGGTGAGACCTCAGACCCAGATAGAGCATCCGAGAAAGGCGTCTTGAGTAAACCTTTTAAAATAAGTTTATTCTTACGTTCTGCTAGTGTCTGATTAGTAAAACTAGCACAAATGTCACAATCAGCTTTATTATGATCCATGCCCAAACAGTAGACACAATGGACATGTGCATCTGAGTTAGGCATCTTACGTCCACACTTGTCACACTGTTTAAAACCCAACTTAGCTTTGTCTGACATGGTAAGGAAACAATGCTATCCTATAGAAAAAAATAAGGAAGAAAATACCAGTGATGTTATGTTAAGGAATACCACTAGTAAAAAGGGAAGGCCTGTCAAAGACAAGAGAGAGGGACAGTAACAAAAAGGGTAAAAAATTAAATTACCAAGGAAAAGGGTAGGAAATAGGCCTAGGTTATAGGTGACAGTGAGAAAAGGCTAACTTGACTAAAAATTTAGTAATTTAGAAGAAAAACGGTCATAAAATCAACAATTTACTACTTAGCTTTGACAGAGATGGCTAACACGTCTGACTAGGAACGTGGCAAATGAGATCTAGAGTATCTAGGAGAGGGGTGTTGTGGGCAAGTTCTTAGCCGAAAGTTTTTGGCTTGCGCAAGCTGGGAAATGGCCGTATCGGTTCCGAGGACGGAACGAAGGTCCTATCTGTAATGAATGAACAAAGATTTACAACATCAAATGAATGCTTTGCGGTTGTCCTTGGCCTGGGATGTCAAATTTACCTTAAATTTTGCTTTGGCAGACTATTTGTCCTCAGAGTCATTTGTTTACTTTGATGATAGTGCTTTTATCCAGCGGAGTACTAAAAGTCATAATTTTTGCCTTGATTTTCTTCCTTCTGCTATAGAGCCTATTGATGTTATGATTCCATATACTAGGGGGTGTGCAGCACTCACCCATATTAGTGAGGACCAGATCCAGTATGTTTGCACACCTGGTCAGCAATCTGGTCCAGGGAGTTTGCATTTACAAATTCAGAAATCTCTCTGCCTGTACATTTGGTGTCATATAGGATTCCCAGATAATAGTGGGATAATTAAAGTCATCCAAGACTATGGTATCGGGGTGTATGGTGCGTTTTTCCAATAGGTTTAAATACATGTTATGGGTTTCCCGGTTCATACAGGGGGACCTATAGCATGCAAGGAAGTGGTATGGGATTTTGCCTATGGTGATTTGAACGTGGAAGTTCAAGTGCATTGTCCAGTTTGAACAACCCTGAGGTTATGTTTATTTTTGATGGAAATCAAGACACCTCCACCTTTAGTCCTCGTCTGTGTAGTAGCTGGTCTAAATGTGTGGAAAGGATTATAGCCTTGCATTCCTGATGTGTTCTCCACAGCTTTAAACCAGGTCTTAGTGACTGCACAGATGTCAGCATTCTCTGGGGTTAGAAGAGTTTGTAGTTGTAGAAAGTAGAGTTTTTTTTTTGTTTAGAATCCTAGCAATGAGCAGCAACACCTTTAGATTTTCTTGGTTTTGATTTATGTTGGAAGAATTTTCCGTTTGCCATTGCGTAAAAAAGACACTATGGGGGAAGACAATGTTTTAGTGAATATTCAAAAGACTGGAGGGAAGAGATGCAGACCACACTGTTTGCCATCTCCTTCCATGTTGACAACATACTGCACCCCCTCAGAATGACACCAGAAACTAAGAAAATTATTCAAGTCAAATCATCTTTTATTTGTATTGCAGAATCATCTTTGGAGAAGATAAAATGTTGTTAAATGCTAGGCTCGTACCAACTTGGGACACATTCAGAGAGCTCCACGATGTTGCTCTTCATATAGTCTGGGGAGGTATGCCTCATTTACACACACAAGGACTATGACCACGTCATACTGATACCTGTGGTCCAGTGACCTGTGTGTGCATAATGTGGTGGATCCTGCCCCCTGATAAGCAACTAGCCTTGACTTTCTCCTTACTCAGCATGGTGACAGAGACATCAGTGTGTCTCACAATGGAGTCTCCAATGACCAGAATGTTGGATTGTTTTATAGGCTTAGAAGTGGATGCTCCATGAGATGTGGCTGTATGTGTTGATGTGGATGTTTTGAAAGAGTGCACGGGGGACTGCTGAGGATTTTTATTTTGTGCTTCATCTAGGAAGTCTTTGGGGTTTAGGAAGGTCACATTTAAGTGCTTCGGCATATGCGGGTCTACGTGTCTGCACTGAATGGTGTGTGATGGGTGCAGTGTGTGTGTGACTGACAACCTGAAATACATTAGCGGTGCTTTTATGCAACAGCTTTGCCTCCAGTGACCTTCTGCAAATACATCTTTGAGAATTAACTAGTTGTCATTAAACATGAGGCAATTTCTGCATTGCCTCAGGATGCCCATACCCACCAAGCCGGTAACGGAGATAGTGAGAAAGTTCATATCCATGGCAAAAGGCCCTTTTTATTGATTAGATGGTTGGATTGAGAATATAAAGTAAAGACAGGAGTACCTGGTTTGCAACTCTGGGAGCAATGCTTGTCACTACAAACTAGTTGCAGTTGTGCACAACTAGGCACTGGTAAAATTTTTTAAGGGTGCTTTTACACAAAAAATGTCAATTCAAGGTGTCTGTGTCTATACAGGGCACTGCAAACACTTGAGAGGAACTAATAAGTAGACCCTTATGATTTACAGATGACGTATTAAGGGACATATTCTAAAGTTAGGTTAGAAAGCAGCAACTCAAACAATATTTACTGAAAAGAAAGAATGAGCTTTTGTCATGAATGATGAAAACATGGTATTCGCCTGAATGGCTGCTGCCTAGCAACTACTGTTGCTGGTCTCACCATTGCTTCACACTGCTGGGATACAATCCTCGCTCCTTTGCTTCTTCTCTCATCAAAAGAGAAACAGTAGCACCAATCCCAAGATGAGAAGAAAGCCACATGCTCTTTGGTGATAAACAGTCTTGTTCCAAATGATGCAATGGTCTGTAGGCTTGTTATAACCTTTTCCTGGTAGATACCTTGAATAGCAACCAGACCAATCAGGATTATCCAACATAGACCGTCACTGCCCAATCAGAAAACAATCAGGAAAAAAATGCACACTGTTTCTTCTCTCACCAGGAGCAAAATAAAAGCACCACATTCAAAGCTGGCACCTTGGAAGGGGTTACTAGAATTTCTGGTGATCAGCAGTCTCCAGCAAATAATGTCCCTATGCTCATTCTCTCACCAGGAGCAGAGCAGAAGCACCAATCCCAAGAGGACTACTGACAGGCAGAATGTGGGCTCTCCAATAATTGGTGGTCTTGGAGTAAATGGTGCAGATTTTAAAGGTAAGATTGGAGAAAATAGGTTAATATCCTAAGAGATTTAGTGTGCACTAAACAGATATGAAACAGATGATAAACTTCAGCTATATAAGTGGAGAGCTACTAATTTAAAAAAAGCAAGACAGACAGGAAGGGGGTGAGTTTATTCTATTCTGCCTTTAAGGAATACAGTGAGATGGCCAATAAAATCAAACAGTTGAAGGGGCGTGATTTCACAAAATGATAACCTTGTGCTTACAACAGCCAATGGAAGAGGAGAGGTTCTGACAACACAGCCAGGTAAACTTCCTCCAAAATTTACCAGTGGCCATAGCCTTTAAGTAGTATTGAGTCACACACACTGTAAGCAATGAACAGTGACCTGTAAAATGGAATAAACTAAACCATTTAAAGCAGAGTTTTCCTCAAGACAAAACTGAAGACAAAACACTCATCTTTCACAATAAGTCAGAACACATATATGAGCCTGACAATTCAAAATTCTGCAACTCAAGAAGCATAACCCCCCATACTCATCAATAACTGTCCCTGCTTTATCAGAAAGTGTAGGATTGCAATAAACAAAATGCTTAGGAGTAGTAAAAATTAATTAAAACTATAGTTGCTGGGTCAGGTCTGGGATAAGTGTATAAAAACTGGCTGAGAAACATTAGAGGCAGCAGGCTCTCAGGAAAGTTTCAGGTAGTGGCGCACGCAACCTCCTAAGCTGACAGAACTGGACAAAAGGATGGAGTTTCTGGAAATTCCTTCTATAAAACAGTTCAAAGTATTTTCTGAGGGACAGAAAAACTTCAGTGTTCTCCCACTCAAAACACGGACACATTCTGGAAACAGTCTCAGAGAAAGAGACCCTCCCACATACACATACAAACAACAAACACAATCAAAAACTGAGCTCCCCTCTGTACCTGAATCAAAAATTAGAGGAGATAACCCTACAACTGTTCCTTCTTTTTCCTGTCCAGATTTAGAATATTAAATTTCTTCAAGAAAAGAGGCATCCCTTTTTTAATTTTACCAGAAACCACTTTATAAGAATGATCAGTAGCCTGAGTTAAACTTTAAGCCAGGTCCAGTAAACTACTCCTGTCTAAAGAAATGTGAGGAGTAGTAGACATGTTTAGTTTTCATTTTCTTTTGAAAGGGAAAATAGAGCTAACAGTTTTATTAATGACAGCAGCAGCTTCTCTGTGGATGGGCACAACATTCTGAACAAACAGGGAAGTCTTCCCTCTTTCCTTTTCCCAGAACCAACAAGAGTCTCTCTCTTGCCCACTGAGGGGACCCCAACAGCCACAGAGGATGTAGAAACACACTAATACATGCTGAACCTCAAAAGGAAAAAAAAAAAACTCCACAAAAAAAAAAACGACAACTACTGCCTCTGGACAGATACAATTCTTGGTTACAGTCAGGGTGTCCCACAGGGCTCTACACAAGGCCCAAACTTGTTCAGACTGTATCTTCAGATCTATCTTTTTCATGTGAGGTATTCTACAGTCTGTATGCAGATAAACTGAAACTGGGTAAACTGAATACATGTACTACAGATACAAATTGATGATTTGGGCACAGGAGAACAACATGCTGATAAATACATAATAAAGTAAGCATATGATATCTGGGAGACAAAAACTGAAAGGTAAATGTTTAATACAGCACATAGTGATTGAAACTGTAGATTCATTTAAGGACTTGGGTACATGGGTAGACCCAGCTTTGAGTTTTTCTAATCACATCAACCAATTGGTTAATGATAGCTCTAGAACTATGTGTTGCATAAAAAGACTTATGAAGTCTAGCAAATAAATGAAGTCATTGTTTCTTAGTTACATTAGATCCAAACTTGAGTATGGAATTACAATACAGAAACCTTAAAAGGAAACAAGCACGAGTAAACTAGAATGAGTACAGTGGAAATGCATATACATTTTTACATCCATGGTTGCCCTTTAAGTTATGAAATATTAAAATATCTGAATGTGTACAGTGTCTCATACAGATACTTATTAGGAGACCTTATTCAGGTATATAGGACATTTAGATATAACCATCTCTGGGAATGTATGGGGTTATCAAAAAGAAGTACAGAATCAACAACCTATGTAGAATATTCAATAGGGATAAGAGGTGTACTGCTTGGTTTTCTGAGACAGCAGCTGATGCATGAAAAAGACTACTGAAGTACATTAAAACAAGCACTAGTTTAGATATTTTTAAAAACAGCCTGGACACTTATTATTGGAACAATTGTTTTGGCATATTGGCAGGCTAGAATGGCACTGATGCCCATGCTTGAAATATTTACATATGTACTTTTAAAGCTGACAGGAATAAAGTGCTCTCCAGTTTAAAAGTAAAACAGGAAAATACAGTAAAACAATTTTTAAATTTGGAAGGTTTTCCCCTAAAGAGAACTCATCTACCCAGCAAAGCAACAGCACAAGTCAACAGTCGATCCAAGAAAGCTTGCAAAGGAGCACTCTAAAGAGCTTAGCGCTCAAACCTGCATATTAAGCATACTTAGAGTATGTAGAAGCTGGTCAGCTGTTATATGCTTGGCAGACAAAATCCATATAGCTAAGGCTACTGGAGCAGTGATTATAATATGATTAACATCTGTATTTTCTTTTTCTCTCTTTCCCCATTTACTCGAATATCTGACATGGGTAAAATAATCAAACAACAGACCTTTTCGACAAATGTGTAAATACTGCAAGAACTTTAGCTATTCAGTTAATATGTATGCACCTTCATTATTCTATAAATTAAACTGAAAATAAGTTGCCTTCTATATATTTTTTATCAGTTTCATGTACCACATCTTTCTCTGGAAAACTCTCTTATCTTCTATTTTCCCCATCACCACTTGCTCTACTGCCGGATATCTCCTCTATCAACACCCTAAAAAGCTCACTCTTTCCCCCAACAGGGAGTAAGAACTAGGCCCATTTGCCCCCCATTCAGGATGAGAATCCTTCTTACTGGATTCTTACCTGGCTTGGAAAATAATCAGCCCATTCCTCTTAGAAACAAGACAGAATGGTTCACTACACTCATTCCAGTAGATAATTTCCTACTTTAAATGTTGCCTACAGTGAATCAAGCCAATGCCACACCCCTCCCCATGGGTGAGCTCGCAACAGTTGTTGGCTCTTGCATTCTCTGCACCTCAATCACTCTACTGTTAGATGAGCAGAAAAAGTACAGTTTTGTACCTACCATAAATGTAGATGTTCGAGGATCTACATTGCTGCAGTCATAACCTGTGGGTAGTCCGCTGTCCTCGGTCGGCCCGAATACCAAAGAGCTGGGCTGGCGTCGTCATTGTCGCCTAGAGCTGACGTCAGTACGTAGCAGTACTTAAGCGCATGACCGACGCCATATCCTCAGTCTTTCTTGCCCCAGATGTCAGAAGGCCTAAGAAGGAAAGAAGGCCAGAGCTAAAATAGTAAAAGCCCAACAACTACCAGTGTGGAAATAAAGATAATCCTAAAAAAACACAGCAACCACAAACTATAGAGGGGAAGGAGGGAGGGATAATTGGACTGCAGCAATGTAGATCCTCGAACATCTACATTTATGGTAGGTACAAAACTGTACTATGTTCTTCGTCTCACATTGCTGCAGTCATAACCTGTGGGTAGAATCCCAAAGCAAAGGAAAAGGGAGGCTGGCAAACTAAAAAGCATTAGGAGCTGCTAACATGCCCTGTAAAACTGCAGTGACAAACCCAGCCCTGGACTTGGAATAAAGAGGGAGATGGTAATGCTTAGTTAAAGTGTGTACTGAACTCCAAGTAGCTGCCTCCAAAATATCCTTAGTAGCTACCCCCCTCAAAAAAGCAGTAGATGTGGCAGTAGCCCTAGTAGAATAAGGTCTGATCCCAGCAGGAACATTCTTCCCATGATGAGAATAACAAAAAGCAATACATTGACCAATCCACTTAGAAATAGTCTGCTTTGAAACAGCTTTCCCTTGTGAACCCAAAGCAAAGGAAACAAATAACTGTTGAGTCTGTCTGAACTCTTTAGTCCTGCTCAAATAATAACATAGCTGCCTGTGGATATCCAAAGAATGCAAGACTTTTTCCCCTTTATTTTGGGGATCAGCATAAAAAGTAGGCAAATGAATAGACTGGTTCAAGGCCACATTAGAAATCACTTTAGGCATAAAAGTAGGGTTAGTCCGCAAAGAAACTCTATCCTTATGAAATATCAGAAAGGGTTCAACTGCCATGAGTGCCTGCAATTCAGATACCCTCCTAGCAGAAGTAATGGCCAACAAAAAAGCAGTCTTCCAAGACAAAAACTTCAATTCAGACGTAGCTGCAGGTTCAAAAGGAGGTAAAGTAAGCTTCTCCAACACAAAATTGAGATCCCAGGAAGGAGTAGGAGCTCTACGTGGGGGTCTTATATTCTTTGCCCCTCTAAGAAACTGTTTGAACAAAGGGTGAGAAAATAAAGGAGGGTCACAATCATAGTGAGCAGAAATGGCTGCAGCATGAACCTTCACAGAAGAGAATGACAAACCCTTGTCCAATAATTCAGTAAGATACTGTA